>NC_135721.1:130088655-130093655 GCF_964656455.1 Halichoerus grypus | reverse complement strand
AGGTTTTGAAGGCCAAGAGACAAAAGCAAGGTTCATGTAGATACTTAGATAACAGGAGAGAAAACAAGTTTCCCCATCCCCACCCCCACCAAACATTTAAAAATGTAAAAGTCATCCTAGCTCACAAATCCTACAAACACAGGTAGTGAGCTGAATTTGGCTCATGGGTCATAATTGATCAACCCTGCTCAAAATCGCATATCTGATATTTATTTGACACTTCTCCGAAATTCCCATAACAGCGAGTGAGACAATAAAGGACCCATCTCCTAGGATGGTCGTGAAAATGAAAAATAGTTGAACCACATTCAGTGCTTAACACACCGCCTGGCCCAAAGCAGTCACTCAATAAACATCAACTATGGTTTTGTCCCTGTCACCATCATTGTCTTCTGTCTCAGTGAGGTTGGTGTGTCACTGAGTACATTACCTGACACCCAGTAGGTACTCAACAAATGACAGGTGGTGTTATTATTCTAACTGGTTGGAGCACTGTTTCTCAACCTTCTATGCAGATCAGACTCAACCGTGAAGTTATTTTTAAAAACATATGCTGAGTCCTGCTTCTGGAAATCGTGATGCTAAAATTCAGCCAAGAAATAAGCTGAGCACTTGTGTTTTTTTTTTTTTTTTTGAAAGTTCTAGACGTGATTCTGATGATTCTAACCACAAACCTGGGGCTTCAACAGCACCTAGCCTCTAGACAACAGGGTCAGAAATTCCAATCCCCAAATCGGCCCATTTTTCTCTGCCTTTTTATGGTCAGCCCCCTTTGGAAATTCCTAATTCCATCTGTCAGTCAGATGACAACGGATGTTAATTGAGCACCCATTATGTGCCTGACCATGAGCTACTTGCTGCGGCTATAGCAGTGAAGGAGGCAAAGGCCTACAATACAAGAGTCCCTCTTCCTCATCTCTACCCTTTGGCCATGCTTGATTTTTCTTTTCTTTTTTAAGATTTTATTTGTTTATTTGACAAAGAGATAGAGAGAGCACAAGTAGTCTGAGTGGCAGGCAGAGGGAGAGGGAGAAGCAGGCTCTCCGCTGAGCAGGGAGCTGGACATGGGGCTCGATCCCAGGGCCCCAGGATCATGACCTGAGCTGAAGGCAGACGCTTAACCGACTGAGCCACCCAGGTGCCCCCGTGCTTGATTTTTCTTCTTAGACCTTTCCACCACTGTGCATCTTAATGTATGCTGGCTCTGCCCCATGAGAGCAGGGACCCGATACATTTTATTCACTGTCATTCCTCATCTAGAACAGTGCTTAGCACACAGTGGGTGTGTTCAATAAAGGTTTATTCTAACAGGGAGAACAGGGAACTCTGCACCTCTTAGTGAGCCCAGCTGATGGCCAGCCCAGAGCATGTCATCAGCCTCCTTGGTGCGGGAGTGAAAGGTAGAGACTGTTTTCTTGTCTTGCCACCTCCTTGCTGTTTAATCTGAAATCATTGCTTTAAGCCACAGTTCATTCATTTATTCATTCATAACATTTGTAAAATGTTGTATTAAGTAGGATAATGCTCAATATGCGGATGATATTTAATAAGCACCAGCTCTGTTCCTTCATCACCTGGAAGTGAATCAACCAAAGACAGTTCTAGAATTTTCTGACAACTCCTAAAGAGAGACACCAAGTAGCAAGTCACCTACCTCTCATAGTCCTCTTTATATAGCCTGAGAATATGCATCTGTTTATTGGACAAATACTTTCTGAGCTTCTAACATGTACTGGATACAGTGCTGGGGCCTCAGGACATGGGAATGATAAAGCCAGGCCTCTGCCTTCATGGAACTTACTGTCTGGGGGCTGGAAGTGGGGGTGACGGGGCACAGAGAGATGGATGAGAATCAAATAAGCCAAGAATTGTAAAATTTCAATGCTGAAAAGAAGAAAGCAGAGATACATGGTACTTTTCAGGCCAATATAGAGGAGAGGGGGTGGGCTTGATATAATCTAAGGGGTCAAAGTTACCCTGAGCAAGTGATACTCCAGCCAAGAGCTGAACAACGTGAGGTGTTAGCTAGCTGAGAGAAGGGGGCAGCTGGGGGGCAACGAGGACAGGATGAAGCCAGAGCACAGGAGTGGAGGATGCAAGGATATCAGGCCAGAAAGGGAGGCAGGAGGCAGCCATGCAGGGGGCTCTAGGGGAACTCTGCTTAATCATTACGTGCTCACGAATCTCCTGGGCATCTTATTGAAACACTAATTCTGAGTCAGCGGGGCTGGGGCAGGGCCCGAGAATTTACATTCCCAGCAAGCTCCCAGGAGATGCCTAGGCCGCCGGCCCACAGACCACACTGTGAGTATGAAAGTTTTAGGCCATGACTTGGTCCGAAGAGGAGGGGTGGAGGGAGGGGAGGGGATTTTCCTAATATCCCTCTGGACTCTATGAAACCGTCCTGCAGCTGTCATGGAGCCTGGGAATCCCTCCGAAGCCTCTACAATTTGGTTGGACTTGGAACTTTGCTGACACCCGTGTGGCAAAGGGTCCCGATCCTAGGTGGCCTCACCACAGAACACGCTGTCTCTGCCCGGCAGAAGCTCCCTCGCTTGGGGGTTGCAATTCAGAAATTTGGGGCCGTGACAGCTCACATGGATTTTTTTTTTTCTAACCAAGATGGGCTTGCTATAAAAAATATATGTATACAGGGGCCCCTGAGTGGCTCAGTCGTTAAGAGTCTGCCTTCGGCTCAGGTCATGATCCCAGGGTCCTGAGATCGAGCCCCGCATCGGGCTCCCTGCTCCGTGGGAAGCCTGCTTCTCCCTCTCCCACTCCCCCTGCTTGTGTTCCCTCTCTCTTTCTCTGCCAAATAAATAAAAATCTTTAAAAATATATATATATGTATACATATATCTGTATTCACACATGTACACACACACATATACAGATAATCTCTTAAAATGCAATAATAACCACACACAGGATTGAAACGAAATCTTGCAGACACTAAATCATCTCACGTTCAGACATTAGAGGGATGCATCCACTGGTGCTACCGGGGTCTGGGCAGACCCAGACTTCTCCCTCCAGAGGCCACGGGATTAGATATCTCAAGACTGCCGGTCCAGGGGGCAGGATTGATCCCATCAGCGGAAGTGATCAGTAAGAAGCCAGCGAACACGCCAACGCTGAACCCCCACAGGGAGGCGAGCCCATGAGCCAGGGTGGGCGGACGAAGCTGGGGAGGCGGGTGCCATCCGGGAGGAAAGTAGCTTCTGTGCTCTCTCCCAGGTCTGCTGATTGTCTTTGTAAGACAATCTGGGTGACAAACACGGGCCCAAGAAACACTGCTCTTGTAAGCCATCCCAGCTGCTCCGAACAAAAGTCCATCCGCAGACAAAGGTTGCACGCCACCCGCCCCCCCTTGCTGCTCAATTTAATTACTCACCTCTGCAGCTTTAAATCAAAGGTGGCTCCTATTAAGTATAATTACCTTTGCCAGGAGCTTGTATAACACAGTAAGTGAGGGGCTACTGAGCAGGAATGGTTTCTACAGGACATTATATATGCCTTGGACTAAATCAACAGCAGTCAGGACCCATAGCTTCGGTTACACATATAATTCAGCCATGAGCGAATGTATGCAGCTGGTAGACCATTGCACACACACACACACACGTAAACACGGCAATTCCTTCGCATATGTCAGCAGCCTAGAAACCCCACAATGCAGGAGAATAAACCACAGGAGAAAAGGCTTCTCTAAACCTCACATACACAATATGTGTCGCTATGTCAATTTTTCCTCAAGAAAGCAAGTTGCCATCCAACCAGCTAGTCTCTGAACAAGTCCCAGATACAGTAAAAGAAAGCAGACAAACTCTCACTTTCTCAACCACTGAATGCCCATATTTTACCACTTCTCTTACCCCAGGAAAGCAAGCGACACCACTCTGGCTGACTTCAACACAGTCGTTTTTCTCCTGTTCAACCTCCCCACATCCTTCATTCCTGACATGCAAAAACATTTTTTTTTTTTTAAATCATGAACATCTTTATCATTTCAGGCTCATCAATTCCCATTTTTGCCTAATTAATAAATAAATCAAAACCTGAAAGGAAATGGAAGGAAAGTTGCCAAGAACTTTTGGCCTTAACCAAAAAGAAGCTATGGTGAGCGAGACTTCCAGTGTGGTCCTTGCAATCCTGCTGGCCATTCTGAGAGTCCTATTTTACCTCCACATCCGTTTTATATAGGCCTGTTTATTACACGACGTGCCTGGAAACATAAACATCTCCAAACACATTATTCCGGTAGTCCCCAAACTGTTGTTGGCGATCACCTCCATAACCATCACATTAACTAACAATTATTGAGCACTTACTATCTGCCGTGTTTGCATTAAGCACACTATATACACAACCTATATAATCCACTTGGTAACCCCAAGTGGTATAAGGATAATTATTTTTAAAACTGAGAACCTAGTGCTTATAAGGCTAATAACTCACTTAAGGTTGAACAGAAAGTAAATAACAGCCTCGATTTGAATCTTAGTGTGTCTGAGTTCAAGGCCGTTGGTTGTGACCCTTGAGAACATATAGTATAAAGCTACTGACTTTGTTGGCCTGGTATCCATACTCCCTGATTTTGGTAATATCACCTTGATTTTGCTTTGACAAATTGTCCCTGGCTGCTCCTGGCTCTTGCAGCTCTCGATGCATACATGAGGAACGCAGGCCAATCGGAGGCCAGTGATTGCTTCGGGGAGGGTCCCGCAAACCCATGTGGGCCAATGTAAACCCCGGGGCATTTTCTGGGGGTCCCCCGAAGGAGTGCTTTCTTCTGCCAGAACCGCTAAGTCAGATACTGCCAGGTGACCAATGTGACTACTGTGTGTGAGAAGGAAGGAAGAGTCTCAGAGACAGACCTGTCCTAAGCCCAACACTTGGGTCTCTGTACCTATAGGTGCCAAGGCTGAAGCTCAGTTGAATCATGCAGGTATAATTGATCACAGGCTACATGATTCATCCAAATTTCAGCTTCTAGAGGT
>NC_135721.1:130068655-130086155 GCF_964656455.1 Halichoerus grypus | reverse complement strand
AAAAGAGAGAAGTCTCTCAACTAAAGAAAAGTACAAATTCGAAAACAGAGGGCACCCAAAAGAGTTACTTACATTCTTCTTCTCCAGAGATAATAACACAGAAGTTACTTTGTGGAGCTTCCTCGTGATTTATTTGATTATTCCTCATCTAAGTGATTGGAAACACAGATGTTGATGCCATAACTTTGCTTCCAGTAAATAATTCCTCAAAGGACTCACATTTGTTTAACCTTCGTCACAAGATGATAAAACTTATTAAACATTTATGGAACCAGCCACACAGTGCTGTTGGTTTATGTGTTTGGCAAGTTTTAAAACTCCTATCCCCAACTTTTCCACCTTCCCCTCGCCTCTCTGAAAGAACGGTATGGGGAGGTTCCCGTACCTGGACTAGAGAGGGTCCCCCCCCGCCTCGTTCTTTATTTCTCCATTTGTGGCTGCAATTTGACAATTAACAGAAGGGCTGTCGTGCTGATCTCAAAGAACAATAATTAAACCAAAGGGACAGCAGACAAGGTGCTCCCGTGGGACCGACAGAGGAAGAATAAAAACCCCGTCAGGCAACTGTTTTCTTATGATTTCGAGCCTGCTTCAGAGATAAGCAAATGTTCACATGTGCAATGTGTGTGCATTCATTTCTTCATTCAACATTTACTAAGAACCTACTAGCTTCAGCCCTGTGGGCATAAATCATCCGGGTATCTAAATTTTGCAAAAGCTCCAGGAACCTTGGATAACTCTTCATTCCCTCATTGATTCATTCATCCATGTATTCAACAGGAACACCTACTGTGTTCCAGGTACAGAAAATGAAAGGGCTCCCATGATTTGAAGGATCAATCTCTGACGTGATAAAATATAGACAAGGAAACGGAAATGGCAACAGAGTGTAGAGCTGACCTTCCTGTATCATCAGTTACTGATACCTTTCTCATCTAGTGCTAATTTTCCTGTGCAGGGAATATAGGTGTAACTACGGTTCACTTTCCTTCTCCCCCCAGGGCAGCACCACAGAGATACCCCTGCGGAAATACACAGTGATGCCAGCTTCACGTTCCCAGGGGAAAATCCTGAAGAGCTTGGTGGCGATTCCGTTAGTAGGTTAGCCTCGGTGTGAGCGTATGCATTGACAATGTGCAGCGCTAACACAAAACTCATGCATAACGAGGGCTGTCTATACTCTCGCCTCCCCCTGGACACACACACTAATGCTCACGCCATACAGCCATATGTGAAACATACATCCACAACGCACACAAAAGATACACAGTCACAATTCGTCCCCACAGTAAAACAGATCCACAACACACACGTACACACATTCTAAGGATGATGCTAATCTTGGTTGTGAAAAGCATCTGGTACTACATGGACCCTCCGAATCCCAAGGTCCTATTTTATTAATATTTCTACCCCCAGGACTGAGCATCGAGCCTCGATACATGTTTGCTAAACTGCATTAAAGGCCAATTTAACTGCCTAACATGCCAAACTGCAGAATGACTATTGTTATGGTTCATCCTGTAACACCGCTAAACAAAATCCAAGGGCCCTTCCTTTCCTCACCCAACCCCCTCATGTTTAACACCCCCCTCCCCGCTGGGTTCCAGGATCCGCGGGGCAATGGTTGTCCGGCTCTGGAGCTCCATCCATTACAGACTCTCAGGACAAATGCAATTTCTTTGATTCTAGTCACGCTTTCCTTTTTGCTTCTCTCTGTTCCCCACTCCACCCCAAGGTGGCTAATGACCGCTCTCTTGATGTACTTGGGATTCGAGCCATGTAGATGGCTGAGTCTCACTCATTATTGGGATTATTGACATATTTTAGTTATTCAGTTTACTTACTTCAAGCAGACATTTAACAAATGCCTACTAGGTGCAAATGAGCCAGTTACATTTTTTGGTAAGAGAAGTGTATATTTCAGTAAAGACACCAAGAATATTTCAAAGTAAGAAATACTAGCTGTTTCTGTAATGTTCACTTTTCTCTACTGATTTTCTTGCTAAATACAGTAAAATTCTCGCAACTGCTTTTCTCGACGTAAATTATTTATGTGACAATTGTAAAAATTCCCAAGAATATTCAGTACAGGATTGTATGTAATAATGAAAACTTTAAAATATGCTAAATGTCTATTAACAGAGGAGTTGATGAGTAAAAATAATCATTCTTACGGTGGAATATTATAAAGCATATGAAAAGGAATTCACTGTATTTTTTTACTCTATCATCTCTCTCTCCCTTTTTTTTCTCCAGCTGCTTACTTGGATAGAGCCTACACAGAGTTAAAACATCAATGTGCAAAACTGTAAAAATATTTACATAAAAATATTAAATATATACAGAAAGATAATAATGCCCCTAGCTACATATATATGCAGGTAAAATTATAAATAATGGAGGATATACCCACCAAAGTCTGAATAGTACCTGTCTCTGGGGAGAGAGTAAGAGGGGGAAATAATAATATTTGCTGAACACTTATGCATGGAACACTGTTCCAAGTATTTAATAAGTATCTACTTTTTAAATCCTCATAGTGGTGCTTGGAAGTAATTGTTCTCATTCATTCCTATTTACAGGACTGAGGCACAGAGATTTTAAGATTAGTGTTCAAAGATGATATAGCTTTATCTGTAAAGTTTAATTCCTTTATATCTGAAATTCCCTGATGAAGTGAAATAAGTTCATCTTATTATTGACAGCTTTTCTTCTATTCCATATGATTGACTATCCCCATCTAATATTAATAAAGGAAATATTTATGTTAAAGACAATGAAATAAGATGATAATTTCAGTCCATTACTCAATAAAATAACCTCAAATCAGATAGCCGGCAGTTTGCCAAACTGTATCATTACAAAGTTTTGTTTCAAAATGCCACCCACATTCAAAAATTAAAAAACAAACAAACAAACCCACAAAACCTTCAACCAACAACAACTAAAAACAACTGTTAGGGTTTTTTTTTCCCCCCAAGAAAGATCCTATCATGATTTCTGTTGTAAGCAACATTTTCCCTCTGAGATACAACTCCTTGAATTTCACGATCATCTTTTTCTCGTATTATTCAGAATAATCATTTAAACGTCACCTATAATTAAATACTTACAAGTAAGAAACACTTTTGGAGACCTTGACCATAAATACTGTGAGGAGCGCTAAAAGGGAAATCTGTGAGGGTAGCTTTTCATTTGCTAAAATAAATAACAGGGCAGTATTATTGCATGTGTTCCATATTTTTGATGGCCAGGAAGAGTCATGGAGCCTACAAGAGATTTATAGGGAACAGATGAGCACTGTCTGACTTTGGGACACATCCACAAAGATCCTGTAGGAAGTGGGTGAGCACCATTACTTACTGAGACACCCCAGATGGACTGTGTTCATGGTTTTCGTGGTTTTTTTTTCCTACTTCTGTTTAATAAAACAGGAATGGACTTAGGAAAATCTATTGCGGAAAACTCAAGAGGATTCAAAAATCCTATGCATTTTTTTTTTTTAAATCTTCCTAGGCTCAACTTTTAAAGATGGTGTTTTGGATTTTGATAAGCAGGATGGTCCTCTTTATTTTTTTCTTTGCCACGAATGACTTAGTTCAACCTGGAGGAAACACTAAATTTCAGTTCGCACCCCTTAGTCTGCACGTATCTATACTAGACTGTAGACGTTTATTTATGTGACTCTCTGCCATTAAGCATTAAATACTGTGAGAAGCAACAAAACACAGTGGCTGAATCCTATGACTCTGATAGGCAGAGCCTGGTTTCAATATCTTATTTGAAAGCCTGTGTGATCTTCAAGATATTTGACATTTCCCAAACTTAATTCCCTTATCTCTTCAGTGGGCCAATAATAATCATATCCGGCTTTCAGGATGTTGTGGGGAGAGACCTGTATGAAGTAAATGCTCTGTGAATGTTAACTAGTAAGTGTCGACTTGCGGGTTTAATGTCATGCGGGTCAAAAAACGGTAGCCATTATGACAAGTGACAATTGTGACTAGCGTCATCTTCCTCATCGTTACCATCATCACTTTGATCCCCTTCACCCAGGGAAGCACAGCTGCTAGACAGAAAGGCCTTGGAAGTCTCATTACTGGGAGGAGTCAGGGAAGAAAAAAAGAGGGACTGGAGGAAAAAGAGGCACTGAAGAAAGTAGGAGAAAATATGAAACGGAGAACAAGAAGGTGAGGGAGGTGTCAAAGAATAAAGCCAGGTTTTCTGCCCTCCCAACCCCTAGCGTTTCCAGAATTGAAGAGTGCATAAGAAATAAAAAATAAAGCTCCGGGACATTCCTTTTATTTCTTTCTTGTCTCTTGATTCTCATCTCCAGGGTGCCAGCAAACTCCCAAGCAGTCAGAGCCCCTGTGAGATATTTGCCAGGTTGCTTATCTTTCTCCTTAACTGAGGGATGCTCTGGGTTCTGGTGTTTGGTGCTCTGACGAGGTAGACAAATGCGTAAATGGATGCATTTCCCTGTTGAAATGCATTAGGGAAAGTGGTCCCCACCATTTCTAAAAAGAGGCAATTGCCATGAGAGAGGGAGAGGGAAAGGAGAGAGTACTTGTATTTTTTTCTGTTGACTAAAAGCCCAAAGTGGATATGGATCCCCTCAAATAATTTTTTAAATGTTTAAACCTGTTTTGGCATTTGGAATTGGGAGAGAGAGAGAAATAGGGAGAAGAAGGAGGAGGATGGGGAGGAGATGAAAGAAGGACGAGAGAACTGAGATTTTCCCCCCCATAACCTGTAATTCAAAGCCATAGTGGGTGCTTCAAATGCAGATTCACAGGCCCCAACCCCATCCTAGGGAATCAGAACCATTAGGCACTGGCCTGGGCATCTGGCAAGGTTGCAGCTCTATTCCAAATGCCAAACCAGAGCATTATTCCCAATCCCTCCATGTCGGCAAAATTTCCTCGGCCAGTAAAGACTCTCCAGAGTTTCTCTCTGATATCCTGGGAAGGGAAGTTCCTTCGGGTTTTCAAAGTTTTTTGAAGTTTTCATGAAAGCCTCTGTTTTCCGGGTGTTTGTTTGACCCAAGTGTGTCTTGGCAGCCCTTGCTCACATCTGCTCCGTGAATCCCTTGCCCTGCCCAGGTCCTGGGCGCCCACGGGGTCCTCCCAGTTAGTCATTCTGCCCCATCCTCGTGGTTTGTGCAATATCCTCCCCCCAACTGCTTTTTTGCCCCCCAATTGCTTTCTTCATATATTCCCTTACAAAGGTTCCCTCTTCTATTTACCTACATAATTGCATCTTAAAATGAAAATTACGTCACCACCATCAGTGAAAAACCAGCATCATTTGCCACAAATGATCAGAGAATGAAAATCCAAGGGTTATTTTTTCTTTCACTGGATACTGTTACTTGAAAAAGTCTCTGAATTTGAGGTCTACTCTTTCTGAGAAACAAGCATGAGACAGGTGTTTAAGGCAGGCTAACACCAAATCAGACTTTCTTCCTGATTAAATCAGAGGGGTGGAAAGGGTGTTGGAAAAGGGGCATTGTTGGCACTTTGTGCATGACTCAGTGCTACTTAACTCTCCACCACCATGGGTATGGCAGTCCATAATGGGGCAACTTTGGCTTAAAAAACATTCACGGGTGGGCTTGTTTTCCTCATTAAAACACTGCATAAAGCTCTCACAGGCCTGGGCAGAGGAGATGGCCATCAGGAGTGTCCACTGGAGGAGCTGATGATACGAGTCAGTGGTCTTGGCCCCTCCTCGAAGAGATGTACCTTTGTCTCCTTAGGTTTCCTCATTCTGACTCCTAGTAACCATGGCACCATCATTCATTCTATCAAATCACATTTATTGAGCACCAACTATGTGCCAGGCTTTGTAGACAGAAAGCAAATAAGACATAAGATCCCTTCATGGTCATGAGCTCAGAGTCATGGTCCCAATTCTAAAATTTAACATGTATTGAACACTTACTGTGTATGAAGCACTGTGCTTGGTGTTTGGTAGGTATTCATACTATGGTCCTCCCAACAACCCAAGAGGGACTCTTTATCATCTCTACTTTACCAATAAGGAAATCAAGACATGGAGAGGTTTATTAACTTGTTCCTGTCATGACTACAATGTATTGACCACTTACCTTGTACCACGCATTGTGCTAAGCACGTCATCTGATTTATCCCAGTGAATCTTTCTAAAAACCCAATGAGATGAGTCCTTCTATTAGGTCTATTTTGCTAATGAGGAAATTGGAAGTCTGGGAGGTCAAAGTGCCTAAGGTCATGCAGCGAGGAAGTGACCCATTGGAGAGAAATCGACGCCCGGTCTGACTCCAGGGTCACCGCCTTTTCCTGACACTGGGTCCGTCTGGTGGGTATGCGGAGATGGGTGAGGGCGAATCCAGGACTCCATGAAATGTGCTCTAAAGGGTGGCCTCTTCCCCTCTACAGTCAGTTCTAGAATAAATGCACCTTCAAACACTTTCCTTGTTTCCCCTCTGGCTCAGAGAATGATATACTGACAACTTTCAGTAAGAACCCTGTGTATAACTAGAGGAGAGAAATAAAAGCAGGAATGAGAGAATTGGAATTAAGAGGATAAACACAGGCCGGTGTTTCAGACACACCTCTCAGTCTCTGCCACAGCCACCTGCCATTCTTGGCACATCTTGTCATCCGACTTTGGACTGATTCTCCCACCTCCCCCACCATCGGTCTGGTCCAAGTCATCACCAGCTTTTGACCAGACCGATGCAGGAGCCTCCTACATGGTCAACCTGGATGATATATCACATGGCACCCAGAAGGATGCTGTAAAAACCTAAGTCAGGTCATCCCCCTGTTCCCTCACCCTCCAGGGCTCTTGAGTCAGCACACAGTTGCTCCCTAGCTCCTCGGTCCTGGAGGCTTGGCGGCTGCCTGTCCTTAGGTCAGGACCCCTGCCCACACCCCCTGGCGTCCTTGCTGCCAGCCAACCCCTGCTTGCTCCAGGCCGGCACTGTCAGCCATGCCTGCAGTTGCCTCCCCCCCACCCGCCATGGTGCACGGGCACACTTCTCTCCCTGCCACTTCACTCAGAACCCAGTTGCAATGTCACTTCCAGAGAGGCCTTTCCTGGCCATCTCATCCAAGACGGGCGCACCCTCCCCTCGTGTCTCGTCCCCTGCCTTCTTTTTCAGTCTCTCCCTGGCACATAGAACGTGCTGGCGTGATGTGACATGGGCACCTGCTCACTTGTCTGTCACCTGTCTGCCACACGAGATGGAAGCTTCAAGAAGGCAGGCCTTTTGTCACCTTGATTCAAAGCTCCAGTTCCGGCACCTTCCACAGTCCCCGGTGCACAGCAGACCTTCAGTAACATTGGTTAAATAAAAAACCCAAGGCAGGCAGCAAAAATTCCCAAATGCTCGCTGCGATCCCAAATCTCTTTGTCCTGAGACAGACCTTAACAGGCACCAGCCAGCCTCCCTTCGGGGACCCTCTCCCGGACACTTATCTGAAGGTGACAATTACAAAGTGGAGAAGGCGTTACCAGGAAACAGCCTGTAGCCTTCTCCTATTAGCTTAACAACCCCTAAGCTTTGCCGCCTTGGGCCCGAGGGGATGAGCGCAGGGCTGCGGTGGGGGAGGGTGCCTTGCCAAACCCTGGGAGGCTGGGAGCATCTGGAGGCTGCGGGCACCTGGAGAGCGGAGGGAGAGGTCAAGCTCAGGGGTCAGAAATAGGGATTCCGCAGCCCCTTCACCAACATCAGGGATGCTCCCTCTGGGGGTCTTGGCTTAATGAGGAAGTCTACTAACCCATATTATCAGCAAGCATTATCTATAAGATGGCTAAATAATATTTACTGCAAAAAAGGTGAAATCACTGCTCTTCACATGAAGGCAGGTGATGTCGTGATGAACATAATGCAAGTTTATTCCTGAAATCACTGTCTTTTTGTCATTAATATTTTTTAAATTGATAAATATTCAAAGGCAGTTAGGATCATGAGCAGTACGGAGGTCTGCCAAAAAATTTTAGATGTGCAAAAGAGATCCTTCTACTCAAAAGTAATTAATTAGTATACAAAGTAACACGCTAATTAAAGTATTTATTTATTTATTTACAGCCTCATTTATTCATTCATCAGGAAATATTTATTTAGTGCCTAATAGGTACCAAGGACTAATTCAAGTGCCTAGATTTTTCCTGGAATCCCTACAGAAAAAAAAATGACAACAGGAAGAAGGATAAAAACATGCGTTTATTTAAAAAGATCCTCCTTGCATGCCAGGGACTGTGCCAAGTGTTTTCTCTACATCCCATCACCTACTCGTCCCGACCACCATGGGAGGTAAGCTATATCGCGTGCCCATTTGACAGGTGAGGACACAGAGGTGCAGTGGGGTGAAGGAACTCCCCTGGAAACCCGCTGGTCAGTTAGGTAGGAAAGAACTGCAACTGGATCCCAGATTTCCCTGGCTCTGCACAATTTCCTTATCAACAGCCTCACCTATGTGGTTCACCCAGCACCAGGCGATCCCTCCATAATGGCCGGGCTGGTGTTTTTATCTCCACATGCCACCTCCATCGTTCTGAGCATCCTACTCACCATCACTGAAGGGCCAGGTGGGCAAACAGACCCAAATCCACTACCGCCTTTGAAATAGTGACTATGAAATGTTCTATTGATAACCCAAATGGATCACATCACTTCCCTTTTGGAAACTCTCCATCCCATCACACTGAGAACCCTATCGAGAAGGTCACACAAGATCTGCCCCTGCCTACCTCCCCCCATCTTAACCTGCTCTGCCCACAGTGGGCTCCCACGTAGTCCTCAAACATACAAGTCAGTTCTGGCCTTACATGCTTACTGCTTGGAATGTTTCTCCCAGATCTGTGCTTGGTTAGCTCCTCGCTTTTGGTTTAGGTCTGATCAAGTGTTAGCACCTGAGGAATACCAGTCCTGACCACTCTCTATATAAAAAGGCAACCTTCCCATCCTTCTTTACTCCATTAACCCCAACTGATTTTTATGAAATGCAGTTAGAATTATTTAGTATTTTTTTTAATACTTGATCTTTTTTTTTTTTTTTTTTAAAGATTTTATTTATTTGACAGAGAGAGACACAGCGAGAGAGGGAACACAAGCAGGGGGAATGGGAGAGGGAGAAGCAGGCTTCCCGCTGAGCAGGGAGTCCGATGCGGGGCTCGATCCCAGGACCCCGGGATCATGACCTGAGCCGAAGGCAGACGCTTAATGACTGAGCCACCCAGGCGTCCCAGAACTATTTAGTATTTTATATTTATTTGTTGATTTGCTTTCTGGTCTTACTCACAAGAATATGAGCTGTGTGAGGGCAGGGGCTTTTCCTACTGCACTATCCCAGCACCTAGCTCAATGCCTGGTAGGTAGTAGGTGAACATCGATTGAATGAATGAATGCGTAAATGCACATACATACACACGAAGGAACACTCAAGAAAAAACCGACTTCATATACAAGAGAGGACCCGAGATTCGATTTGGTGATGTCACTAAAAGCAGCATCCTCTGTCAGCGTTCTCAATAACCTCCCCGCAGGCTTAGACATCACATCGGATGCAGAGAAAGAATAATAGGAGCTGGGTCCCTCCTTGGCAAATCACTATAGCTATTCTAGATAAAATATCACAATAGATTAAGGGTCTGGGCTTTGGAAGCAAAGAGTTTAAAACCCAGTGTGGCCACTGCATGACCTTGAATGAGTTGCTCTGCAGGTTTCTCAGAGCCCCATCAGTAAAATAGGGACTACACTAGCATCTGATGCATAAGAATGTTGTAAGTATAAAACTTGGCTCAGATGTCCCCTCCAGGACAAGTGTCCCCTGACCATCCACACCTGCCATGCCAAACTCCCACTCCCCAACTTTTGCTTTTATAAATCTACTGTCATCATGAAAATTATCTTTTTTTTTCTTTGTTAATTTACTTGCATGTTCTCTAGCTTCCCCCTCCTGGAGGGTAAGATCCCCAGGGATCATATTCTTCCTATTAATCCCTCCTGGGGAGGCAGGTGGCCAGAACAGACCCTGGCACAAAGTAGGAACTCAAGAAAATAATTTCTGTTTAAATAACGGGAGTATATGAAGCACTTGGAAAAGCGCCTGGTATATAATATACACTTACCTCGTGGCAGATATGGTTATTACTGTTGGTGTTATAGTTGTTGCTGCTAGTGTTATAATTACTATCTTTGGGGAAAGAAACTTTTTTTTGAGCTGGTGCAGGGCTCCAACCAGCCCGGTATGAGTCAGCCTCAGAAGAGGCTAAAACACTCTTTAATGACTGTATTTCCAGTTTTAAAAGCCAAAATGCACCCATGTCTGATTTCTTTCAAACCCCGACCCCCTTTCATGGTCTGGCCATTCAGGGTAAAGACATACTACCACTGTCAGGTTTGACCCCTAAGAGTTTCAGTGTAATTTCTCAGCCCAAGGCTCGTATAATCCTTTCAAAAACCTGGGCCTTAAGAAGAACTATGACGACCCCCATCTTATAGGTTGGAAAGTTGGGGGGTGGGGGGCAGAGATTTGAGCGGCTTGTCCAAGTCTACAAGGCAAAGAAAAGAAGTAGACCTAGGGACCTGAACTTGGGTCATTCTGACTCCTGAGCTCATATTCTTATCCCTGAAGTAAGGTTTCTCTCTGGAGCTTGCCCAGGACCGCATAACAAGTGTGGGCAAAACTGTAAGCAGAACCCAAGTCACTTGCTCCTGTTCTAGGGCTCCATCCACAATCTCAAACCTAATCTCTGGAGGGAAAACAAAGAGAAGCACAAAGCTATGTACTCAACTTTCTAATAAAGGAAACTAGCCGAAGGCAACTCTGATATAAAACATGCTTATAGCTTTTCATTTTGGCATTTCTTCTGTACCAAATGGTACCGAACGCCTAGAGTAGATTTACCTCTTTTCTACAGCATCATCTTGACCCAGAAGCTATTCCTATCTCCCCTGGGGTGTGAGAGAGAGAGGCTTCTAAATTATTGGAAAATTCTAAGAATCTGATAAATTCAAGTGATTTAAAGTAAGCCCCTTGCAGTTTATATAGAAATATTTATATGCCATTGCTCTGGTTTACACAAGTCCTTTCTCCCTATAGAACACCTTGACCTTCTGCTTCCTTTTTCTATCGTCCACGTCACCAGATTTCATGGATTTTTCCTGATGCAGGAAAGCGTGAGGGAAGTTTCTTCCAAATTCATTACAAACAGAATGGCCGCTGACAAGTGTTTTTATCTCCTTCTGCCCTTTGTAACTATTTTCATTAGAAACAATAACCATACTCTGCCCACCTTAGTATGTAAACTGTGTAATTTCCATAGAAATGACTTAGATATAGCTTTAAGAAGAAAGCTCAGGGGTGATTTCGGAGTATTCACTCAGTTCTGAAAGCACTCAACTAATTAAGACCAGTGATCTTAATTTTTGTACTAACAGAAACTGCAGAACGCTGCCTTTTTTTTTTTAACCCACCTTAGCGGCTAGCCGCTTTATGGAAACATGAGGTTTTTCCTTTAGCATAAATGGACACTACAGCTTTTCAATTAAATTAGTCTTTGGAGACAGATGCAAAAGAGCTAAAAAGCTCCTTAAAAATCTTCCCTGTCCCACTGCCTCTCATGTGCCAAGGGAGATGTGTAGTTAAAATGCAGTGCTATCTTCTTCTTACCCTGCCGAACAAAGTTTTGGATCCTGAACCCTGAGTGAGCTATAATAGAGAGCCTGTTGAGATCTGCTTTTAGTTTGCATGCCCACTTTTGGTTTTCTAAAGCTCTTTTTTTTTTAAAGGGACGTGTAATATAATGCCCTATATCTTTGTACATCTGGAGAGAACTTTATTAGACCCTGTTTCAGGTTGGGTACTAGGTATGATGATACTGAAACTGTTGTGTTTTTGTTTTTGTTTTAAATAACACAGATGGAAAGAGCACTCTTACTTCGAGAGAAAAATTCAAGACAAAAACTTTCAAATATGATCCAGGTTTTTTTTTTTTTTTTCCTGTGTGATTTCTCTAAATGCATTATCTCTAAAACTTTTGCATTGTGTATTTATTTCCCTGTTGTTAAGCAAAATAATGCTGATATATTAATAATAGGATTATCTGGCCGTGCCTCCTGCATTGTAATTTCTAAAATTTTCAACAGTTTTAGGCATTGCTTTGGCATCACAAAGTATTGGAGGATGCCCAGAAGACATCTTTTTCCGCAGAGGAAATGCAAAAGATTCAGAGAGGCAACAGCCGAAAATTCTGAAAATTCTTCATAACTATTTTAATGACTTTCAAATCTCTCCCAATTATTTTATCACTTCACCCATGGAATTTGCTTTGGAAACAAATATATCAGCAATTCCCACTTGCTCTCAGAGGCCGTTTCTGTGTGTCTGTGGATGCAGGCCATGTCCTCAGCGGGGACCTAAGTCCTACACCTTTCTCAGCAGGAACACAGCCACACTGCTGTGGACCCTCCAGGCCAGCGTCCAAGTTCGATGCCAAATCATGTGTTTAAAGAGACACTTTCCTGTGAGTTTGTGGACAGAGTCCTGAAGTGGACATTTGGGCTCTAAAGTATCTAATTTTTATTATTTCTTGAAGACCAGCATCTCTTGACACTCCCTCTCAATGTCATCCCCAGCCCTGAACCTAAAACAAGTTCTTAAAACAAGTGAGTGAAAGGTCAGTAGTACAGAAAAAAATGAAAGAGATGGTAAATCCAGTGAAAATCGGGTTATGTGATAGAAGCCGATAAATATATGGCGTGTGTGTGTGTGTGTGTGTGTGTTTTCTTACTGCAATATCCAGGCAATCAAGCAAACCCTCTGAACGAGTTTATTTCTTATGTGGTTCGAATGACTAAGCTCATTTATAATCAAAGAGCTGCTCACCAAAGGTCACCCTAAGGAACAGGAGAATTTCTAACTTTAAATGAAATTTATAAAACTTAAAATGATAAAAATATATATATAAATTGTTACAAATTACTGAAAGAGGGTTATAAAAACCTCTTCTGGGATGAATAGGCTCTAAGGAGGCAGGAGGCTGAGATCTCCCTGGTACAGACGACAGGAAAATATACTCTGTATTTGTCACATTAGAAAATGAAAATAAATTTCTCCCAAGTAAATAAAAATATAACAGCATTCTCAACTTGCAAAGCAATAAAATTCTTTGTGTGCCAAGCTTCTTTTAATACCACTGTAATTTTTTTATAAAAGTCGCTCAATTTGATTGTAATTAAATATGTAATGAAAAAGCACTGCTTCAGGGAAGCGATGCAAGACACTCTCTGTTAATGTATTTCCAACTGACTTTGCATCAAACGAAAATGATACTCTGTGTATGCCTGGTCTTAATAGAGAATTTGTTAGGCAATTCTGTGCTTTTTAAAGGGAACTTGGGTGGACGCAAGCACGCCTTTGAAATAGTGGCTGAGTCTTCCCAGACCATGACATACCTAAATAAAATTGATGGTACGCATACAGTGATGGAAGGGATCTGCTCTGGTCATTTAACTCGTGTCAGCTAATTACAGACCCAGCACAAACAAGAACAGGTTTCCTTCCTGCCTGATTTTCTGAAGCTGAGCTGCAGGGATGAGCAGAAGGGTATCGTTTCACACAGCCTTACATAATGCCAGGCTCAGTGCCCCTTTAAAACCCGCTCAATTGAGAGTACAATCCCCAAGCCACTGGGAAGATAAATAGATCAACCCAGGTATTATCCAGTTGGAGAAATTCCGTCAAATGCGTGAGAAGTCACCTGGGATGAAATGAAAGCATAAGCCTCCGCTGGAGAATGTGACAAAAGGCAAGATGCTTCCAGGGACAGATCAGTTAAAGATGCCTAGGAGGTATTTGTTGGGTGTGAAGTTTTCCCAAACGGTAGAATTGAGGTGAATGGGAGACAAGTCAAGGTAAGGTGGTAGAAAAATAAATGCACAGTAGTTCTGAGGAATGTTTCTACGACCTCCTTAAAAGTAGCCTCCAATCCCCAACCCCCAAGCCTCAAGAAGATTTTCATCACGCAGAAGTTTCTCAGAGCCCTCTCTCCCTCACTTACTTTCCACTAGAACTCCCTGTCACTTGCAATCTGCTGATTAGGGCTAATGTATTGTGTCCTGATATGGCAGATTAAAAATGAAATCAATAAATGCCTAAAACAAATGGGCTTTTGAGATGTCCCATTCAATCTGGGTCTTTAAGGGTGAGGTGAGAGGTGGGAGAAGGAAATCAGGAGGAGAGTAGGGAAGGGACCACTTAAGTAATCAATTTCCATCCAAAAGGCTCTGTGCAGGATGTAATTTCGTGGGACCTGTCCTTCCTTTTTCAGGGATTTGCCTTAAATAACAAGAAGAGCCAGAACAGTTCATGCTGCTGAACCCCTCTGGGGGTGTGTGTGTTTATTTTTTCCATTCATCTGTTAAAACCATACCGTTTGGGTAAGTGAATGGGGTCTATAGCACGCGGTATTTAAATCTTCAAGATGTGAACTTGTCTTTCTGAAGTATATTTCAACAAAGTGAGAGTGCCAGGGTCCCAGACTCCACCCCAATTCCTATTCCCTGGAATCCCATCCCATCTGCCAGTAAATTAAAGGTAAACTTCACCCTGCGCTGCCTGCCCCTCCCCGCCCTGCTGGTAGAGCTTGCTGAGACCTCCCTGGCTCACCCAGGCACCGCTCTCAATGAGGCTGAAAAGGAGATCGCTGGGGTCAACTCTGCTCCGTTGCAGGATTCAGAACTGTCCCTGCTGAATATGTTTCCCATGTAAATAAACTATGCCATTAAGGTGCAAATTGCAACTTTTAAGTAATGATTGCTAATAGTCTCATGTTTACTGCCACACAAGGACATTCATGAAAACAAAATCTGCATTATTCATCTCCATATTAAATAAACAAAATAAATTGAGGGAGCTGTTCTTCCCTGCAAGACTTTCCTCAGATCTGGATTATCAGATAGTTTATGAGAGTCAACAAGAAGGAAACATTTAATCTCTTTGGGCTGGCAGAAGCAGAATCCTATAACTTATGTATACATTCGATATTCACAAGCCCGAAGATTTTGCATTCTATTACACTTGGCTGGCATTATATAAAAACAGTAGTTCAGGGTGGTAAGATAAAATATATGTATTACACATGTCTGTGTACAGGGGCTGTGACAGATTGTAGAAAATAGAAGGGTTTGCAGTGTAAGTCTGCAATTTTAAATTTTTAACTACTATGCATCCTGCAAAATACAAACAAATCAAAACACTGCTCTGTTTTATTTTACCTTTCTGCCATCTTCTCTACCTGCCCTAAAATGGATAGGGGGAAAAGATGCTGATAGAAAATTCTGCAATATTCTCAGGTAAAAGTGGATGCATTTTAGTAGCGAGTGAAATATACATCCAAGGAAGTGAGCACACACACTCACACATACACAAATCCCTGGGGTACTATAGGCTGTTTTCTGAACTTTTTTTCTTGCCCAAAGTAATAGTATGGTGGAATGGCATAGCTGTAGAAAGCCAGGAAGAATGACATTTCAGAGGGAAATGTTCTGACTTAGCTGTTTCCTTAAAGAGAACTGCCTACCTCACATCCCTTCCCCTAAAAGGGGGGGGGGGGGGCTGTGGGGGGAGGTGGCAGAATGTAACATATAAAGACTGAGATTTCCCATCACTTATAATATCATCTTGTTCATTCTATCTGCATACCTGCTTTATTAGAAAGTTCTGTAACTGATTCCTTGAAACATGGAACTTAAAACTAATAATGCAAAGGAATCAAATTGCCTCGAACAGTTCTTGGGAAAGAGTCTCAGCTCTGATTCACTCACAGGCTTTTTCTATCTTACATTATTCATTAATCAAGCTAGAAATCAAGCTTTCAACATCAGTCCATGGGAGTAATTACTTACAGTTGTGCATTGTGTTTAATTTCAGGCAGTGATAAAAGTTAGTATGGCCACAATCCTAGAACCCACCTTGTTCTTTTCCCTGGTTGTCAACTGGCTCAAGACTCCCAAAGTGGCTAACTTTACTTGTGAATCACCACCTCAGCTAACACAGAGGACAGCATCGGTGACTTTGGAGGAAAGAAAACTTGCATGAAAAAATATCTGTTTTACTAATATGTGATCAAATAAATACTGTACAAGGGGCCTCGTTGTATACAATATGAATCACTCCCTTTCAGCTCCACCAGGCTTTCCCCATTTTTCAGTGAAAATAATAAAGCCATGAAAACAAACATATAAAGACATTAGGCATACAATAGGCCAGAAAACTGAAACTGCAGTCTCAACTTTCTGACACACACACACACACACACACACACACACTAACTACAGTAAATAGACAAGCCAGTTCCAATAGATACAAGCTTAATGAAAATGATCTAATTTAAATAATGTGATACAGCATTATGTTACGTACACCTGGATCCTCATTGATCAGAGGATAATTATAATCAAAGTAGTGCAATTCTGAGCAATGCACTTTTTATAATGAGCTTACCAAAGGAGACATGTCCAGTCATTCTGGTAATTTAAATTACTGCCTAGTTGTTGATGGCCTTTACCGGAACAACAAGGGTGGGGGGGAAAGAGTAATTTTCAGGGCAGTATTACTTCTTGCTGGACTGTTGCCCAGGGTTCTCTTTTGGGACAATAAGGACGTTATCTCTAATAATCTAGCTACACGAAAACTTGGGTTGCCAGAACTAGAAGGAGCACGCTTACTTTTCCTGGGTCTAGAAGGCCAGTGCACACCCCAAAGCTGTCAGATTGCAAAGCAATCTAAGTTTTTTTTTTTTTTTTTTTAATAAGTGAGTTAAATGTAGACAGGGACAGGGGCAGGGGCAGGAGGGAGAAACTGTTTTCAAAAGAGGTAGCCAGAGTTGAGAAAAGTACACCTCACTGACTAGGCAAGTTCTAAATATACACAGCACTGAAAATATTTTAATTATTTTGCTCTTAGGGAAACAGTTGGAAAATACATGAATCAAAGCTTTATAAATGATATTTCCGCATGCAATTTGAACCAATCTACGCATGGTTATGGAAGCAATTCTGCGCTCTGAAGGGAAGATAATTGTGGATATTTCAAAGCACATGGACTGCCATTCAGGCTGGAATCAGGCCATGATGGAGGATGAGCTTGGTGGTCCAGCATGTTCAGACACAAACACCCACTTTGCCCAGATTTGTAACTAACTTTGGATTTGTTCTAAGGGTGGCTTTACAAAGTTTACAAAAGTGTTCCACTGAACTTCTCTCTAATGTTTCGCTCATACAACAGAAGGAAATGTGTTGTTGGGTCTGCAGAACACCAGCCTTAATGGATGCCGCCTAAAGCATGAGGGTAAAGACAGAGACAGGGGGAAAAACTTCAGCTTTTCGCTAAAGCCCTGATTCAACTAAAGGACACAAAGAAATAAAAACGCCCACATTAAAAGCCAAACAAGATAATAATTGTGCATGTCTGGCTCTGAATCTAGAGGGCAAGGCTTGCGTCAC
>NC_135721.1:129909183-130068455 GCF_964656455.1 Halichoerus grypus | reverse complement strand
AGTGTCCTGCCAGGGAGAGGGGCTGGGGGCGGGGACACGGCGCGCCCACCCCAGGCTCTTCGAGGCGCCCCCCTCGCTGGGGCGAGGACGTGCCCACTGGCTCAGGGACACCCCTGCGGGGGTGGGGGTGGGACGGGCACGGATGCGGGAGGAAAGGGGGCAGGGTGATGGCCAAACTCCGCAGCTGGAAAGGGAGCTCCAGGGGGCCAGGTGAGCCCACCGGCAGTGCCATTAACAATACTTGTTAGGAAGGTGAGAACTTAGGTCTGCTTTGGGCGGGGAAGGGGGAGCGCACCTTGTCCATCAATGACCTCCATCCTCCAAGTCTCTTAATCTGACAGGAGAGATGTCCTCCCCACCCCCACCCCCACCCTAAGTTTAACGCCCTTGCCCCTCCCACCTTCCTTCTATTTGGTGGATGGTCAGAAAAAAAACCCTCCCATCCGCCTCCTTGATAGTTGAATCTCATATTCTCTCTGTTTAAATAGTATTTATTCAACACCTACTATGTGCCTATTCTGGAGACACAGCAGCCTTAGAGAAAGGGAAGCTCCTGGCCCTCTTCGTGTTTCTATTCTAATGGGGGCACAGAAATGTCACTCTCAGATATCCAGTCTTTGCATAAATGTCACTTTCTCCCATAGGTCTACCTTACTTAAAATTTTCACACACACACACACACACACACACTCCCTATCCCGTTTCTCTATTTTATCTTTTTCCACTGGGCTTATCAATATCATATATATTATAGTTTTCTATTTTGTTTATTGGCCTAGTTCCTAGAATATAAGCTCTGCTGGGAAGAGGGCTTTTGCCTCTTTTGTTTGCTGTTCTATCCCCAGCGATGGTAAGGGACAAGACATATAGTAGGTGCCCAATATAATATTTGTTGAATGAATGAAAAGTAAGCAAGCAAATAAACAAGATAATTTCCGAGTGATAAGCTCCACGAAGACGTTAAAATAGGGCCCGTGACAGCGTCTGAAAGAGGGGGTAGCCCTAGTCAATGCGGGAGACCCCACTGGAGCTGAGATCGATTGCAGCCAACATGTGATCATTGAGCCAGGTGTGGGCCCAGGTGCAGGGGAAAGGGTCAAACTGGGACCCTGCCCTCAGGGAACTCTCCTTCCAGTGGTAGAGACAGACAAAGGGGCAAGTGATGTGTGATGGGGCAGGAGGTGTACTTAGGAGGGGCAATTAACCTGGACATGGAAGCAGGGAGGATGGTTTCCAGGCAGAGCTTCCTGGGGAAGAGTCAAGTCTAAGCTGAGTCCTAAACACGGAGGAGTTAGGCAAGAGAGAAGCTCAGAGAGCCAAAGTCTTAGAATAAGAGGGCAGGCATGGCCTCATTCTTCCTAGTCAGGGCTCTGGCTGCCTGCACCCAAATCCCCTGAGGCCCTTGTGAAGATGCACATTCCTAGACCTTACCCTAGAATAAAAGGATCTAACCCTAGCTCCATTGACATTTGGGGCCATAATTCTTTGTTGTGGAAGCTGTTCTGTGCAATATAGAGTGTTTGGCAGCATCCCTGGCCTCTGCCCATCAGATGCCAGACCCTCCCACCCCACTTGTGTCAACCAAATTGTCTCCAGACATCGCCCCATGTCCCCTGGGGGGCAAAATGGCCCCCTGGTTGAGGACCACTTCTCTAAACCTTCTAACTCAGAAACTTCTGGAACAGGGCTTAGGGAATCTGAGTTTTGAGCAAGTGAGTCTCCTGCTTACTCCAGTGTGAGAACTTCTGCTAAAAAAGCCTTCGTTCTTTTGGAGCCAGACATATCCAATGTTGCTAACTATAAAGCAAACTCAAGCTTAAATATTTTATAACTTAGGGATTCATGGTGTGGCACTATTACATGGTCACTGTGTTGGGGTTTCACCTATGTCTACTCCTCACTACCTGCCCCCCAGCCATGTACCCACCATGATGAAGTCCGGCCCAGTATAATCGGGCCACCTCCCACTTACAACCGACCCACCTACCACCTTTGCCCTCAGAATGACCTAGGGTGACCCGTTCCACAGATATTTTTCTGAACAGTTCTTTTGGGAGCTATAGGAAACCTAACTTTCCCCATCCTCCTAGTCACATGTTATCGTCACATTTGCAAAGTGCTGTTTCATCTTTTTTGTTACTGTTTTATCACTTTTAACATCCCCACGTGGGAGGCACATGCTCACTTATTCCTCTCATGTATGGGATACAAGTTATTAACTCATCGGCCCTCAATCACCCAACTGGCCTCCACCCATGACCAACCCCACCCAACCCCAGCCTAGTCCTGAGGCAACCGAGGCACAGAAGGCCCTGCCGCCGAGTTGACAATGTCAGCAAAAGGGTGTTAATTCTAATTAATTCTAATTTCCTCCCACGCCTTTCCAGAGAGCTGTGCCAGGGACCACAGCTTCATCAGTAAAACCCTCAGTCCTGCTGCCTGGGGACCACAGTTATAGGAACAGGAGGTACAAAGCCTGGGACTGCAGTGAACACACCAGTGAGTCTCCCCTGGAGGAGCCCCGTGCCCACTGACTGGGTGTTTGCACTACATTCTATAATTTTTTTAAAAGATTTTATTTACTTATCTGAGGGAGAGCAAAAGCAAGAGAGATCACAGAGGGAGAGGGAGAAGCAGACTCCCCGCTGAGCAGGGAGCCTGATGTGGGGCTCAATCCCAGGACCCTGAGATCATGATCTGACCCGAAAGCAGATGCTTAACCCACTGAGCCACCCAGGCACCCCTACATTCAATCATTTAACAAGCATCTAGTGTGTTAGTTAGGTGCCAGGCATTACCCCAAGTACAGGACCTGCTGGGATGCATTAAGATAGGATCCCTGCCTTCAAAAAGCTTCTGTGAAAATGACATCCCAAAGATTTGGAACTGGGAGAGAAGGAATTTGGGGGCTGGACCCAGCTTTGGAGAAGATCAGGAGGGAAATGGGCCAGACTAGCTGACTTTGGGCTACAGAATCTTTCCCTGCCTCTCTCTCTCTAGGATTCTTCTCTGAATTGTACTTACAGTCTCACATTAATTTGTATTTTTTCCCCCTACTGCTACTATTGTAGAGTATTTAGCTTGGTTATCAGCAAGGAAGATTTTGTCTACCCCAGTTGGATGCATAACACAATGGTACCCAGATACTGTTCAGTGGCGTAGACATGACATTGAAAAACATGAATCGCATAGTGAAAAGGTTATTCCCTTTAAGTTCTCTTTCAATCTGAGAACGTCTCAGTTTGGTGCTAGTGCGTCTTTCATGCCTAACAATTGCTAACTTTTCTTTCTCAACCAAGAAACCACAGATCTCAGGCTTAGAAGCTTGGGAGGGGCAAGAGTTACCTGGCTAGACTTTTAAAAAATGGTTTGTTTTTATTGAATTCACTCTATGGTTCCCTCTCTCTTAGCAGAAGATACTGCTCTCCATTTATGGTAGCAATTCAGAATTTGATATAATTTATGGGTTTTAAAAATAAATAGAGTTAAGGAATGATAGAGGATAAATAATGGTTCACGGGGGGTGTGGAGATGGCAAAATGTGAGAAAAGTGGTACAGGCATGACTAGAATTTGCAAAATACTTCGCTAAACCACAGACTCTGGCACTTTTGGAAACTTCTTCCAAGGGCTGGCAGCTTAGAATAATACTATGTTTGGGTCTCCAGGGAAGTAGCATCCTCAGATCTAACACTCAAACTCTGGGATGTGTAAAGGCATGAATTGATTGGAATGAGTCAACTGTATCTTCTAGAACACTGATTCCCACACTGGCTCAACGTCAGAATCACCTGGGGATTTTTTTCTTAAGATAAAGAGGCACAGGCGCCATCCTAGAATTACTGACTTAGATCCCAGGGTGGGGCCTGAAAATCTGAAATTTTCAAAGTTCCCAGCTGATTCTGATAAGGTGCCAGGCATGGGAACCTTGCCCCTGCAAAAGCTGAATTTTGTCACAAGTGAATCAAGTTGGTAGAATTTCTTGCACACAAGGAATTACACAGGGTATCTGTTCTTGGATTCATTCAAAAGGGTGGTTGTGGAGCCTTCCGGTTGTACCCATGGAACCTGTGAATGCCCCATTAAAGCACATATCTATCACACTGATTTCTGTTCTTGTTAGTTTGCCTGTCTCACCACTGGACTCCAACCCAATGCAATTAAAACAATCATTTGCCAAGAGCCTAACTTGAGTTTGGCACTGCGCAAATTAGTGGGCATTGGGCAGTTGGTAGGATTCTTGAGCATAGGGAGAATGCCTCAGGTGATGTAATACCTCCTGGACCAGCTTCAGGGTTTTTGCATCTTCTCTTCCCTCCAGAACGATTCCTCCCCAGATCTGTTTTTTCCTCCTCACTCTAAACTCAAATGTCATCTCCTTTTGCCCCCACCATCTGTCCCGTTCTTTCTCTTATCTTTCATGACAGTTATGACCATCTGTAAGTATCTTTTTCATATATATGCCTATTTATTATCTGTCTTTCCTAATTAAAACATAAGTTCTATTCACCTTTATATCCCTGAGTCCAGCACAGTATTGGTGCTCCCTGAGAATTTATGGAATGATTGAATACCTAGTTGAGCATGCTGTCCTCCCTTCCCCAACTTCTCTTTCTTCCTTTTCCTTTCTCTTGTCTAGTGCTTCCTTCAGATCCTCCCTTAAATACCACCTCCTTCAGGCAGCCCTCCTGGGTGGACTCCAAGTGATTCAAACTTCTCTAGTCCATATCTTCTCAAAACGAAGAGTCGTTATAGAGTATGATTCCAAATATATGAGTAGACAGACAGGCAGAACTCATCTATGCTTGGATATCAGGGTAGTGGTTACCTTTGAAAGTGAGCATGAGGAGGCTATTGGGTGGGTGGGGTGGGGAGGGAGGGGCTTGCTTTGTTTTTAACCAGGATGCCGGTTAGTAAGTGTGTTCAGTCTGTGAAAATTAATTCAGCTGCATGCTTATGATTTATGCACTTCTATATATGTACATAATGCTTCAATTAAAAAAAGCAGTGTTCTCAAACTTTGCTGTGTATCATAATCAACTGGGGTGATTTAAAAAAACTCAATGCTTAGGTCTTACCCCAGACTCATTACATCAGTCTGTGGGGGCGGGATCCAGCCATCAGTATTTTTAAACCTCCCAGATGATTCCAATATGCGGCCAAGTTTGAGAGCCAGTGTACCATACGATTTTGCCCTTGAGGATATAATTCATTGCCTTCCTCTTGTGTCATTTAACTCATTCGGGATACCCCTCTTCCCAATAACTATTTTGTAAAAACTTCAAGGTGGCAATCTCGGGTTATTTTCTCCCTTCCCAGGACACCTGGTACAGCATCATGTTGGGGGTGTGGGGAGAACCAGACAAGAGGAAGTACCAGATGGATCATGGAGAGCAATAGGAAGAAAACAAGGTGGGGTGTTGGGATAGAGTGTAAGGGGCGGGGGCAGGCCTATTTTCGGGTGGGAGTCATGGAAAGCCTTTCTGAGAAGGGAACACTGAAACAGAAATCTGGAATACATGAGGCAGGCCACCTGGAGCCAAGGCCTGAACTCGGAAGAGACTTCTGTGCTTTCAGAATACAAAGGATGTAGCAGTCAGGGTCCAGGTTCCAAGAGCCAGCCAGGGAGAGGGGAGCAGAAAGGATATAGGAGAGGTGGGGCGTGGCTGGATCATGAAGAATATCACAGGTCCTAACACCAAGTATGAGTTTCATTATTAGTTGTTGATAAATGCTAGTTTGTTTATTTACATCCCCAAACAGCTAGTCCAGTAAAGTGGGTTTGTTCAACCAACACAGAAGAGAACCTCTCGTGTTCTACTTGGTGGGAATTTGCTCTCTGGAAACAGTTAAGGTGGATGACAATAAAGTCTGGAGACACTCGGGCATTGGCAAGCTTGCTTCTAAGAATTAATCCTCCAAAAGTTGTTCTGGTCTCTTTTTAAAAGCTCTTTGGATTTGGCTAGGTGTAGAATTTCACAACAGCAATTAAGCATTCTGTATATTGTAGACTGGCCGATTGCTGAGTGGGCAGGCTGGGGATACGGGAGCTGTTCGATTTCACACACATCACATTTCTCCCTTGGAGGTGGCTACTTGCCGTTGGTGACGGTGTTTTGCTGCTGCCGAAGAATCTAGACCACGTCGCTGGCCCAGTAATCCATTGCTCGACTTGATTAACCACAGGAAGACATTAAGTGAATGTAAGGACCAGAACAGCTTGGGAACCATGTGCGAGCAGACTTTAAGTTCTGGGGTCTGGTATATTTTATGTCACCTCAACTGTGCATCAAGCTCTCCTTCCTGAACTCATTAGAACTGTATGCCCAAAGGTGCCCCTCAACTTTCAGAAGCAAATAGAGAATGATATAATTCACTCTGAGAACACCTTTCTGTCTTATCTGGAGCATGTCTTATCTATTATGATTAGGCATTAGGCATCCTATTGTCCTGAAAATTTCATGAGATTCTCCCCCTGCTTGCTAGGATTATGTCAAAGTGACTTGTCCTGGATGCTGTTTTCTCCCATCAATACAGCTCGTCTCCTCTCCTTAACCATTGCTGGGAAAGCCAACACAGCTAAGGAACCCACGGGCTTAAAATGGTCGAATAGTTCAAGACGGTTGCAAATCCTCTTTTGAGAAGGCTTGCATGTCTTGCTTTTGGTTCCTCAAGAAGCAGACCCTGAGATAAAGATTCGAAAGCAAGTAGTTTGTTTGGGACACGATGTTAGAAAACTCTAGCAGGAAACTAGGAAAGTGAACACAGTAAGGGAAGGCTACCAACATGTGGTGTGTTATCAAGCAGGTGATCACTGTGGGTGACGGAACTTAATCCTGCGAGGAGATGCTGGGAGTCAGAGTAGCTTATGCACTTCCGAGATATCCCTCCTAAAGAGTGAGAGAGCTGGGATATTTATCCATCAGCGCCTGTCAGTCATTGGATGGGGGCTGCTTTTGGCTTTCTCTGCAGGCAAAGAGCCCCAAGTGCTGGGCATTAAATTGGGGTATGAGGAAATGGGCTGGGCACCAGACCAGGTAGGCGTCCAGGAAGAAAAATAAGTGTAGATTTGGAATCAGACAGACCTGCACTTTGTTTGTTTGTTTATTTGAGAGAGTGAGTGAGTGCATGCACATGAGGCGAGGGAGGAGGGGCAGAGGGAGAAGGAGAGAGAGAATCCTCAAGCAGACTCCATGCCCAGCACAGAGCCAGACGCAGGCTCACTCGATCTCACAACCCTGAGATTATGATCTGAGCTGAAATCAAGAGTCGGACGTTTAACCAACTGAGTCACCCAGGCGCCCCAGAACTACATCTTAAAAAATATTTTCACTACTTACTGAGACTATAACCTTGGACAAGTTATTTAGCCTCTCTGAGCCTTAGTGTTCCCATCTGTGAAATGGGGATAATTACATATACCACCAATTCCATTAGGGGCACAGAGAGGAATTTTGAGTTAATGTAAAATCTATAGCATGACACCCAGCATATAGTTAGCACTCCCACATTTTTAGCTTTTTCATTATTTTCTAAGAATTTGTTGATTGACTATTGTTTACGGAGTGCTGTCAGATATATCTGAGGTCTAATCTAATCTGTACTGAGGGATAAAATGAATCTCAGCTCAATCCTCTACTTGTGCAAGGGCACCAGTTTACAGAAGCCAGTGAGGGAACCCGGATCCTCATACAGAAAGCATGAAGGCAGCAGAGCATAAAGTCAAGCCATGAGCAGCAGAGAGCTCCCACCAGTACCCTCTGCCCTCCACAGGCCTGTCCTCTTTTCCCACTAAAGTTCATTAAGCACCTGCTCCAGGCCAGGCACTGGGCTGGGCACGGGGGATTCGGCAGGGAATAAAGCACCTGTGTGGCTCTTAGGGCACGTAAGACTCTGGGGGAAAGAAAAGCAGGTTCTAGTAATGATAAGAGTCGCTAACATTTATGAAGCACTTGGTGCTAGGCACTGTTCTAGGCACTTGACAATATGAGCTTTTTTTTTTTTTTTAAAGATTTTATTTATTTATTTGAGAGAGAGAATGAGAGACAGAGAGCATGAGAGGGAGGAGGGTCAGAGGGAGAAGCAGACTCCCTGCCGAGCAGGGAGCCCGATGCGGGACTCGATGCCGGGACTCCAGGATCATGACCCGAGCCAAAGGCAGTCGCTTAACCAACTGAGCCACCCAGGCGCCCGACAATATGAGCTTATTAATCCCTTAAAACAATTCCATGAGGTAAAGTGCTTTTGTCGTGCTCATTTTACTTATGAGGAAACTGAGGCACAGGGAGGGTAGGAGACAGCACATGGGGAAGGTGGTTCAACCCCTCCAGGTATGGCTCTAGCTGGAACCCTCCACTGCCACGCACTGCTCACTCTTGGTAATGCTGTGGTCACATCACACATCGGCTAATTATCCCATGACTCTTCCCTGTCCCTACTCTGCAGCTTCAGAATCCTTGCACTTGAGCCTGCGTATGACCTCCTACGGAGTGAAAATAGATTCCTGGGCTCCACCTTGAGAGATCCCACTTTAGTAAGTCTGGGTGGGGTTTGAGAATGTGTATTTCTAACAGGCTCCTAGATAGCACCCATGATGGGCATCCACCGACCCCACTTTTTGAGTTGCTCGGTTTCCAACAGGGGTGATGTTTTCCTTTCAGGGGACACGTGACAATGTCTAGAATCAGTTCTGATCCACAGTTCAGGGGGTTGCTACTGGCATCTAGTGGGTAGAGGCCAGGGATGCTGCCAAATACCCTGCAGAGCCCAGGAAATATCCTTGTAAACAAAAACTGACCCAGGCCCAGATGTCAAGGGGGCCAAGGCTGAGAACCCGGGTGTGGGGCGTAGCCTCACGAATGTCAACATAGCGAGGACTCAATTGGGGATCTCGCCTGAAACACAGATTCTGATCAAGCAGGTCTAGAGTGGGGCTTGGCAGCCTGCATTTCTAACAAGCTCAAACAGACGATGCTGAGGCTTCTGATCCAGGGACCATACTTGGAGTCGCAAAAGCCAGACTATATCTTGCATAGGCACATGTCTTGAATCGAGGCTCAGGACACAATGAACTCCTAAGAAATAAACCTAACATCATCTCAGATTAGTCTGGAACAAAAGTAACTCTGAGTTTAAATAATCCCTTTGAAGCTACCCTCCTCCCCCTCTCCGACCCCAGAGCAAGTTTTCCCCTTAAAAACGTCCACGGAGGCAGAAAGGCTCAGAGGAAGAAAATCTCCACTCCTCTCTCTGAGGCAGTTAGGGGCTGATTTAAAACAAGGAAGGACAGAGCTTGGTCAGAACTGCCTTGCTTCAGTCCCCAAACATCAAATCAAGTCTATTGTTGCCTGAAATTGTGGTTTCTTTCCAAGAGCTGCACACTGACGGTGGGGTCTGCCTCTGCCTGATTTTCAGGTCTGCAAATGTGCGATGAGAAAGTGGCTGCTTTTAAAATGGTTGCTCTCTTGGGAAAGGGGTATGGGAGAAAATGGACTCTCTGCGTCCAGCCCTCCAGAGATGGCACCCCAGCCCCGGTGATAAATGGCAGCATTAACAAGGTTTGGTTGAGAGGGGCCCTACAGATTTATGACTTCCTGTCTCCGCCAGCAGATGTCATTATGGCTGACAGAACAGAAGGCCTTTCAAGAGCGAGCTGGGGTGGAGCTAAGAGGAGGGGGAAAAAAATAAAATAAAATAAAAGGCAGAAGCCAAAACTCGTGTTTGCTCGGTGGTGCTATTGTTTATACTGTCATTTTAGGGACAGAGGGAAGTTTTATATTAAACCAAACGTCTTGTAATATCTCTGAGGTCCAGCTTTGAAGACTGAGGCAGAAACTCTCAAATGAAGCACAAAGTTTAGCTCCACTCACAAAAGGAAACCTGCAGGGTTTTCTTCCCAGCCTGTTTACGGGTACTTTTTACCCTGGAACATCATGTTGATGGGTGTTTAAATACGTTTCTTTTACAAATCCAGCAGCCTGTTCTGAAGTTCTTCGGATACACAGATAATTTTACCCATTTTAAAAGTGTTTTATAGGATGTCATTGGTATTTTAGGTGCCAGAAATTTTTGCTGTATCGAAAAATGGTAGAAATTTGGCATTTATCGTCGGGCTCCAAAGCCGTATTAATACATACAGCTGGGAACACATTCTTACTCGTAATTACAGGCCACACTTCCACATTTCCTCCTACTAATCGTCACCTGAAGCTTTGCCTTCTGTAGGCAAAGGAAGCATTTTTTTTTTTTTTTTTCTAGTTGATTCTCTTATTTAATGGACATGGGAATGTATTCTTTGGGCTCAGGGAATCAGTGCCCAGATGCTGGGCTGTCCTTAGTCCTATCGACAGCAAATTGTCCCCCATCGTGGCTGCATGACCAATGTGGCTTGGCAGAAATGTACAATCACGGAGGACTTCATGGACGAAAAGCACAGGGTCTCCTTTGCCCCTGGCCTCTTAAAAAACCAAGAGCCCACTTCAAGCAAAAATTTGATTGAGGGTCTTCTTCTATAATTAATTAATGACTATCATCTTGGTGTATGTATTATAGGGAACATCAGCTTTTCGAAATAACACAGTCGGTATGAAAAGAGCCATTTCCATAGCTCCTTCTGCAAATGATTTTGGAGTGGCAGCTGGTGATGGGTTTAACTGATCCAGGCTCTGAAGACTCACGCTCTCAATTCTTTTTCTGCTTCTTCCACTCACTCCCTGGGTTATTCTGGGCAAGTCACTTTAGCTCTTTCCTTACTTGTAAAAGGTGGACAATACCAGCGCCATCTCTTAGCAAATTTTTAAATGAGGATTGAATGGCGTGTTTGTGAAGTCATTAGCCACGTGCCTGGGTCAGGGTAGGAGCTCAATAAATTAGCTACTGTTATAATGATTAATGTTAAAATATCCTCACTCTTTACTCTTTCACAGGTAGACACGCAGAGACATAGACTGATTCATTGGCCACCCAGAAAAGAAATCCAATAATTATAATAACATTAATTGTAGCTGTCATATATTGAGTGCATACTGAGTGCCAGACACTGTGCTAAAGGCTTTAGATGCAAAATCTGAATTTAATCCTTACAAAAACGATTTGAGGCTGAGTATTATCCCTCCTGTTTTACATATCAGGAAACTCGGAGAGGTTTGTTTAAGACAATGGTTCTCAAACTGTGGTGTGCATCAGAATCACCCGCAGAGCTTGTTAAAACAGTTTGCTGGTCCGCAGAGTCTCTGATTCCATAGGTCTGCAGTGGGGATCCCTTGATTTCCATTTTAAGAAGTTCCCAGGTGATGTTGCTGTTGCTGGGGACCATATCTGAGAACCATTGGTTTCATTAACTTGTTTAGGGTTTTACAATGAGTAAGTGACAGAGTGAGTTTTCAAATTTAAAAATTTGAATGAATTAAAAAATGCACTTTTAACAAATACCTGTGACTTCAAATTTCCTATTATCAAACTTTTTTTTTTTTTAGAGAGAGAGAGTAAGTGGGGGCGGGGGCGGGTAGAAGGAGAGGAAGAATCTTAAGCAGGCTCCATGCTCAACGTGGAACCCCATGCGGGGCTCGATCGCACGACCCTGAGATCCTGACCTGAGCTGAAATCAAGAGTCAGAGGCTTAACCAACTGAGTCACCCAGGCACCCCTCCTATTATCAAACTTTTGAATTAACAGTTGATGTTTGAATTCATGGTGCACAGTGGTTTGGATAACTACTTGTTTGAATTGAATATCCCGACCCATGATAGTCATAGCACAAAACAGTGCACGATACCCCAGAAGGGAAAGATTTCAGGAACACTTTTAGGAGGAGCATCAAGTACTTATGTCATTGCCACTTAATCACCAGGACCCTCAGCAGTCCTGCTGGGGTGCAGGAGAATGCAAGGCCTGTGACCCACTCCGGCTGGAGAATTCATTAGGAGTTCCGAGATGGAGCCTGGCTGAATAAGCCTACCTGGATGCCATCCGTGCCGAAGAGGCACAGTGTCTCCTCAGCCTCCCACCTGAGAGGAATCTCAAAAGACAGCCCACGTGGACATCCGAGGGTCCTGGATACGTCTCCACTGAAGGTCTAGGACCTAGCCTTTCCCACCGCCCAGGTGAGCCTCTTACAACCAGTCAGCCCGAGGAACCCCTGATACATGCTCCCATCTAGAGTGAGAAGAGGATGTGCTCTGGCCCACACTGTAGGGTTTGGGAACATAGGAGAGAAACTTCCAGAAGCAGCTGATGAAAGATGTGAATGGAGACAGAGCATAAAGCCCAAAGTCCCTTAGTGGGTAAAGGAATCCAGCAGAGGGTATCTTCCTCATTTAGTTGCAAATGGAGTTCAAACCCACAGGCAAGATTCACATCAAGGAATGTACATACCCAGGGACTTGAAGAAAATGGGTGAACTGAGGGAGTAGTACCTCTGACAAAGGCAGAAGCTGGTTGTGGAAGGTTTGGGATTCCTATTGCCATGATGCAGGACGAGGGGACAGAGAGCTCACTGCATTTCGATCAGGAGCCTGGGATTTTAGGGCTCTCTGTAGAGAATGGCCCTGCTAAGTTTTGGTTTTTTTGGGTTTTTTTTGGCCCTGCTAAGTTTTGAGGACCCTTCCTCTTCTGACATAGGAAGATACTATTTTTTTTTAAGATTTTATTTATTTGACAGAGAGAGAGAAAGCACAAGAAAGGGGAGCAGCAGGGGCAGAGAGAGAGGGAGAAGCAGGCTTCCCGCTGAGCAGGGAGCCTGATGTTGGGCTCGATCCCAGGACCCTGGGATCATGACCTGAGCCGAAGGCAGATGCTTAACTAACTGAACCACCCAGGCACCCCAGATACTATTTATTTGTATATTCACTCATTCATTCAGGAAATATTTGCTGAGCACATATAATGGAGCAGGTACCCTTAGAGATGGGGGGGGGGGAGGGATGAACAGACCCAAATCCGTGCTCTCATGAACTTTATTCTCTAGTGAGAGGAGCAAGTTAAAAAAAAAAAAAAAGATAAATTATCTAGTATCTTAGGAGGTGAAAAGGGGTATGGAGAAAAATGCAGAAGAGAAGCGGATGTGTGTTGCCAGGTAGTTCGGTGGAGAAATGGCTTGTTTCCATCCCCAACAATAATATCAGCATTGGTAAGTGCCCTTTGTTTGCAAAGGATAAAAAATTAAGTGAAACTGGCCGAAAGACAAAAGGGAAAATTTCGACTGCACGCAACTGAGAGGTCCAGGAGTTAATAGTTGTATTGCGCCCTGCTGTTCTTCCTTCCAGCATTCATTCCATTCGTCATTTCTGACGTATCCCCGAATTCCACGCCAGTATCTAATTCTTCCTGGTTTAATTTGTGTACTTCTGGAAAGCAGGTCCCCCCATCCCCCAAAGACAGGGCATAAGCCAATCGGCAAGTTCCATTCTCCCCTGATCACAGTGATTGGTTCTTGGGTGGGCAAAGAGTCCAATGTAGCTGCATCTCTGAAATTCTGCTCGGGATCTTTCTTTTAAGGTACCAGGAGGGGAGAATTGTTACTGGCAGCCCTTGTGTAACTATGAGGAGGCCTGTCTTAGAATGTAGTAGAGAGATGAAAAAAAAAAAAAAAAAAAAAAAAAAACCTAGGTTCTTGATGACACCACCCATCCACCGAATAACATGCTCTTGAATGAGTTATTCCTCTTCTGGACTTAGTTAAAAGAGTCAAAAAACAATTCCCTTTATGGCTTAGAACCATATAAGCTGGGTTTTCTGTTATTTTAAATAGAAAGAGTCCTGGGGTTAAAACACGTACTTCAGAAACAGCTACATCCGGGTGCTCACCAATAACCTCACAGATCTCAGTTTTCCTTCTGTGTGAGCTTCCTTCTCAGTGCTTCCCACATGGACCTCCAGCAACCTCAGGCCCGTGCTCTTTTTTGTGGCAGTACCCGGAAAGCTGTGTATGCATTCTGGCTGAGTTACCTTGGGACATGCGTCCATCTCCGGACCAATCACTGAGGCCAGGGGGATGGAATACTGCTGACCCTCTCTCCGGCAGGGATGCCACCTGCCTCACTAAAATAATGTTTGAGAGAGTTGGTTCTTCAAAGAAAAATTAAGGAGTTGTTACCAGAAAGATGAGGCATGGGCGCTGGACAATCAGACACTATAAGAATTCACTATAATATCTAACTTTCTGTTTTCTGGTCTCACTTTCCCCACTTGTAAAACGAAGAGGTTGAGATAAAGTGATAGCCCATAACATTTTTACTAGGAAGGATCTGCCCCCCCGCCCCCAACACCTGCTCTCCTCTGCTGCCCGTGGTGGGCACCAAGTTAAACTAAACTTAAAAGATTAATCTGTAATCCATCCATTTAGCATTAATACATCCATCTACCATTTGACACACTTTTATTGAATATCCGCTACCTTCCCATTTTGTTCTGGCATTGGGATTACATTAACGAGACAGATTGGAAGGTATGTGATCCACTCTGTTCAATGAAAGGTAAGTGGGGAGGGTATCTGCTCGTGGTTTTCTTTCTGGGTTAAAAAGCCAGAACCTCAGTAGAACACTTTGTGCTCATGTCCCTTCTCCTCTGCTTGGAATGGGGGTATGTGATGCCTGGAGCTGAAGCAAAAATTGGCAACCGTGGGGTGACATGCATAAAGAGTCAGCAAGCCGAGCACGGGGGCAGGGGGCGGGCAGGAGGGACAGTCACAGTGTGGGGCCATGACAGTCTGCAGCATCTTGGGGCCCCTACATCAAAGGCTTCTTGTTAGGTAAGATCATTCACATCTTCATTGTTGAAGCCACAGTTAAAAGTATTGTTACTTGCAGTTACACGCATTCCTCATTGATAGAGCCAGATCCAGTAGGTGCCCCAAGCAGCTTATAGTATGAAAATGTCCAGTGAAGTAATAAGAACCAGGGTCACCCGTGTCCAGAAGAAGAAGTACAGGAGTTTATATCCTGGCAACTGATCATGTCACACCTGCTGTTGTATGGCCACAGCGGCAAGAGACGATATGGAAATGAGCGGGCGTGGCTGGGTGCCAACAAAACTTTATTTACAAAAACAGGCAGCTGGCTTGAGTGGCCCTGAGGGCCATACTTCACTTGTCGGCTCCGGAATTAGACATACGTACGGAGTATGCAGTAAAAACAGCAATCCAAAGTAGTTTGTAATACGCTTATTAAAATACGGAAAATCTCTCAAAATTCTCCTTTCCAGATTTCCCAATGCCAGGTCTTTAAGCTCACACATTCTGTGACTCAGTGGTTCCTCTCCCATGTCTTCCTTCTCCCACAAAAGGGAATTGAAGGGTGGGTCCCCCGGACAGTTGCCCCGGGTGCTAATCTATAACGAGCTTACCGGGAGAAGTCGCGAAAATAAACATTTGCCTTTCTCTGATGAGAAAATAGACCACTGTGCAGTGAGACAGGCAAATACGCAAAAATGCAACATTTGTTAGCCCTGTAATATTTTTGGTGAGGATTTTTGTAACTAAACTACACTGCATCTGAAGTTAGCTCAAAGATGGCAGTTGTGGTCAGCAGAAATTCCAGAACCACATCATGTGTGGTGTACTGTGATTTACAAGGGATGTGATTTATATTGCGAATATTAAACCTTTTAATATACCTCCCAAGAAGTTGCTTGGTTCACAAAAGTCACAAAAGAATGCCAAAGAAAAACTAAAACTGCAGAAAAGTTGGATATATTTTATCTGACTTTTTCAAAGCATATTGACTCTGTTTCAAACTAATGCAAGTAAATTGTGAGTAGTTATGATTCTGGAAAAAACAAAGTCTTAAATCAGATCCTCTCTACCCTCACTAACTATATCTTGGACAAATTTTTAAAGAACATGGGATTGAAAAGTCATTGGATTATTGATCCGTGTGGCTCTTATTATATTAAGGCCCACGAACTCAGGAAAGTACCAACACAGAATGCATCGGATCTAGGGAACAGGGAATGATGGAGACTGAGGTGGGTGGGAGAGATTATGCCCTGTCCAGAGGAGGAAACCTTTCTATAAAACCTATATGTGATTCCAGTCTACTGTTTTCCCTCCTAGGAAATATCTCTAGGTCTTTAGAAAATAATAATTAAAACTTTTATGTAGCAAGTTTCCTATTTTATGTATTTATTTATTTATTTTATTATTATGTTATATTAATCACCATACATTACATCATTAGTTTTTGATGTAGTGTTCCATGATTCATTATTTGAAGTTTCCTATTTTATAAATTCTGTGCAAACCAAGTAAACCTGTGGCTCAATCATGCTTTTGATTGTAAGTCTCTCTTTACACACACACACACACACACACACACCCTCTCCCAGACAAAAGCCACACATATGGTGTGTGCCAGACAATGGTGAAGTTGAGCTGTGCATCTTAACTGATCAGATTTTTCAACTCTGCCTTTCCCCAACAAGACGAATTGTTGTAGAACATGGCATCTCTTCCCGAATCTCACGCTATGGATCTATTAGTGTCGCTATTTATGGAGAGGAGAGAAGAGAGTGATAATTTATACATACATTTGTTTTGTAAAAATTACACGCCTCTCCTCTGATTGGCTCGAGTCCCCCAGAATATCACTTCTCTGTGATAGATAATGTGGCTGGGAGGGGAAATGCTAAACTGTTTAAGAATTTCAAATTTTTCCATTGCTGCTATAGCAAACTGTGTCATCTACTGAGCCATGCAGTTTTTTCCCCCTTCCCAAAATGTCACAAAAGGAAAAGTGATCACAACAATTTACACATGCCAAACACACTTGCCCAGTCAACAACACAGAAAGAATCCCAATAGAAATACCAACCCTGTAAAGGAACATTGTATTTGATCTGATTTTAATACTGAAACATTGCAGGCTGAAACCTTTTGTTTAGGCAGGAGACAAAGCTGCTGTGAAGGAGAGTAGTGACGATAAATCCTGCTCAAGACATTAAAAAAGTTGGGAATTCTGAGGCAGGTTGGGAAGAAAACAAGACTACATTTACTCATGCTAAAGAAATGTTACTGCATTTAGCATAAAAAAAATGCTTCCAAGATGATAATGAATAAAGATTTCCAATTTAGGTGCAATCCCATATTGAGCTGCTAAATGTTTCAGAAAGATGCTTTTGGGCATTAAATTGCCAAAGGGGCACCTGGGTGGCACAGGCAGATGAGTGTCAGACTCTTGATTTCGGCTCAGGTCCTGATCTCAGGGTCATGAGATCTAGCTCTGCTCCAGGCTCCTCACTTAGCAGGGAGACAGCTTGAGATTCTCTCTCTCTCCCTCTCTCTCTGCCCCCACTACCCCCGCTCATGTGCTTGCGTGCACGCTCATAAATAAATAAATAAATAAATAAATAAATAAATAAATAAATAAATAAAATCTTTAAATTGTTAAACAAAGCACCTGAATTGTTTGGTGTAGTGGACCCCAGTTATCTTGGCTGTCTAACTTCTCTTTGTCTTTCTCTTTCAGATAACACCACTAGGAGTTCAATGGTTTTCCATGATCAGCCACGCTGTTTCTGTAGTATTGACCCTTGCCTCAGCTTATGGGGCAGACCTGACTGGCTAAAGCCAATAATCCTATCCCATCCTATGCCATCTATCCTATTGGCCACCATGATTTGGTCCATGATGGCAGAAACCAAGTCAGAACCAATGAAACCTGTGCAGAGGTTTTCCAGGGTTTCTGGGAAAAAAATATAGGTCTTTTTCTTCCTTGAGAGCCACTCCTTCTGTGGTCTGCATAGTTTGAAGATATAAATATATGAACAGCTTCTTTACTACTAAAGTGGAAGACCACAGAACTGCCAATGGGAACATATCTGAGGCCTGAAGAAATAGGTGATTAGGCAGAAGGCAGAAAGGAAATGTGGAGAGAACAAAGCTGTTCCTTAATGACACTAGATCAAACTGTACCTGAAGCTAGTCCTGTCCCTGGCCTTTTCAGTGATGCAAGTTTACACATGACATTATTCTTCAAACAGGTTTGAGTTGCATTTCCTGTCATTTTCAATGGAAAGGTTTCTAACTCAAATTTTGGTTTTGTCAAATTGATGACACGTTAATACCCTTTCAATGAGTTATACTGGGAGAATGGGGTCATACTGTGGGTTTCTGCTTCACTATTTTGTTTAGTGTGTTGGTTTCAAATGGATACCTTACCTTCTTAAATCATTCTCCTACTAGTCTCCTTGTCCACACTTCACAACACACATCAGGTACCACCTTCCCTATGAATTAATTACTGAGCAAGAATTATAAACACTGGTCTTTTAGCTCTGTTAAGGCTGCCCCAAATAGTGGTGAGGGACACATGTTTTACACTACACAGACATGATTTTGAGCCCTGGCTCTATAATTCACTAGCTATGTGACTTCGGACAATTTACCTCAACTCCCTAAGACACTTTGCCCAACCTATAAAAATACTGTTCATTATAGCATCTTGTCTGAGACAATTTTTGTGAAGATAAAATGAAATAATTCATGTACAACATTTATCATGGTGCTTGACACAGACTAAATGCTCAATAAATGTTGCTGCTGTGATTATTAGAGTTATTATACTTATCAAGGAGTCTACCATATTGAAAGAGCACAATAAATCTAATCTTCAGTTATTAGCCCAATAAATATTTGCTATATGACTTATTTAAAAATTGATGAATGGATAGTTGAATGAATACTGAGTAAATTAAAACATGAATGAATGAATGGGAGCTGGACACTGAGAGGCCAGACCACAAGTAGCTGGGCTGGGCCAGGAGATAAACAGAAGGAGGACAGGATAGAAAGCCACCCTGTGTTTTATGAGAATGCCCTTCCCATGATCTGTGTCCCCGTCAGGTGGAATGTTCTGCCATGCTGCTCCCTTCATACTCTCATTATTGCAGGTCATCTGTCAGGAGTGTTTTGATGGGCAGCTTTACAGATACCCATAAAGCAGCACTTATGGCCAGTCATCATACTTTGTTGAGTTCTGTGCTTAGAGTGTCCACGTCATTTTCTCTTTTTCCTCTGGGTCCTAGTCGCTCTGGGCACAGATGGAATCTAGTGTAGATGGCTTAATTCCTTCTAATGGCTCCCCGTGGCCTCTGAGGTAAAATTCAAAAGACCTCAAGACCCAAAAGGCCAGTAAGAAGAAGTAGGATAATGTGGACACTGAATGAGTACTTACTTTAGCCCAGGCCTAAGACTTGCCAGGCCAAGTTAGCTCACAACTTTGAATGGACCACCCCATCCAACCTTCACAACTGTATGTGGCAGCTACACTCATTAGCTCAACTTTGCTGAGGAAGAAACAGAGACCCATCAAGGTTATGTTACTTACTCAATTTCACAGGGCTAGGGTGTGACACCTGCCAGGATTTTACCCCAGCCAGTCCTGACCTAGAACCTCTGCTCAGAGGGCTTTAGGCTTCATTATACTCCACCTGGTGTTGTCTCCAGTTGAAGCTACAAATACAGTTGTCCCTCTGCTTCCTTTAGAGTCCTCAAAAATGAACCCTACAGAAGTGATTTCTTGAAATAAAATTCTTCAAGTATGGCAACATTGGAGGCACTTTGAGATGATTTTAAGAGCTCATATTTATAGATATTTTTGAAAAAGAGGTGTTTTTTTAAAAATTCCTCTTCTTATTCCATCAATCCTCAGTAGCCAATAGATCGATACTTGGAGTCTTGTTCAGACCTGGAATTCAAGGGACCACATAGCATTCTTGGCGCTGGGCATCTGAACGACCCATCTGGTTCTCACAGCCAACTCTGGCCAGGCTGGCTTTAGCTGGAATTCTGTTTTAGACACACTTCCATTCTCAAGTTGGCCAAGGAGCTACATAATTTGCAGGGTCCCAGCCCCCAGCTCCACAGAGCAGATTTAGGGGAGGGATTTGGAGCTGAGAAACAATAGCTTAATAACTAGCACACTGGCGGCTCACAGAAGTTCTCTTAACTCTGGGAATGGGCGGCGGTCCACAGGGACAGGTCCTTGGCAGTCCCGTTTGTATTATGCGGATTTGTCCTCTACTGGACTGAGCAAGAACACATGACTCAAAGGAGCCAATCCCATTCTGTCTCCCAGGTACTGGCACTGAGAGACAGCAAGTTTCTGTCCCACAACCTGAATCATGTAACATCTGGGTGGCCATATTCCACCACCAGATGCAGCGCAGAGGAAACTTGTCTCTCATGATTACTGTCTAGAGTAAAGAAAGTGAAGTAGAAATGAAAGGAAAAGAGAGTGAGCGAGAGAGAAAATGTACCTAAATGACTTTCTAGTTCCTCAATCCAGTCTCTCTCTGAGGACTGGCTGTATCCTAGTCTTGTGCTCTCTAAGATACCCCCTACCCTTGTAAAAATTAAATGGGCATTTTGCATCAGTTAAATAAATTGGTTTCTGTTACTTACACCCTAAAAGAGCAGATTAATAAGAAAACCAAATCTTTTTACTGCTTAGAGGGGTTTCAAATCCTTTTTGAGACAATGTAGCTTATAAACAACATGAATAATTTTATGGTCAGAAAGACGGTTGGCCAACTTCCTTGAAAAAAGGCAAGAAATAAACAGAGCTGTTTATTCAACGTTTTTCATGACAACTGACAATAAAAATTTCTAAATTGTCTCTCAGCTTCTAATTTCTTTTAAAAACTTTATTGCAACTTATAATTGTTAACTTTAGGAGAAATAATGGTAGTGGTCAAGCCAGTTAGAGGAGCAAGAAGGCTAGAAATCACCAGAAAAAAGAACTGTAATTTAAGAAGAAAAATGACCATTTTGGTGGGAGTAAGACACACCTCCAGCAAATGCCTTACCTTGTACAGAATTAATAACGCTGCCTCTGAAGGGAATCACACCCAACAGCTAAAGAGGGGTAAGTGTGGAACGGGAGAAGGAGAGGGTTGTTAAAGAGACAGAAACCAAACTCAAATGAGCTTAACAAAAGAGGAAAGGTCATGGCTAGAGCAAGCTTTGGGCATGGCTGGACCCAGATACTTGAATGATGCCACTAGGAATCACTATTTGCACCTCTTGGTCCCACTTTGGCCTGTTCTGGCTTCATTCCCAAGCAGATTTTTTTTTTTCATAGAGGATTGCCACATTTAGCAAATAAAAATATAGGACACCCAGATAAATTTGAACTTCAGATAAACAACTAATATGTTCTTAGTTTGAGTATACCCCATGCAATATTGGGGACACACTGATACTATAAAGTTATTAGTTTATTTGAAATTCGAATTTAATGGGGTATCCCGTATTTTATCTGGCAACCCACTCACATAAGATGGGGAAGATGGCTGCCAGCACTTCTAGACTTATATTCTATTCATGTAGCAGCCTCAGTGACAAGGGGGTTTATTTTTTATTTTTTTATTATTATGTTATGTTAATCACCATACATTACATCATTAGTTTTTGATGTAGTGTGCCATGATTCATTGTTTGCGTATAACACCCAGTGCTCCATGCAGAACGTGCCCTCTTCAATACCCATCACCAGGCTAACCCATCCTCCCATCCCCCCTCCCCTCTAGAACCCTCAGTTTGTTTTTCAGAGTCCATCGTCTCTCATGGTTCGTCTCCCCCTCCGATTTCCCCCCCTTCATTCTTCAAGGGGGGTTATTTTTTAAAATCCTAGTATATATAAGTCCCAGGATTGGGTCCCGTGGGAACAATTTGGTCCTGTGGCACATCTATGAACCAATCTCTGTGGCTTAGGACATGGGATCATCTGACAGGGCAGTCACAGCCTGTGGCATGACACTGAAGATGTGGCAAAATAATATTTGTCCATGAAAAAAAAATTATGGAGACTTACGAGTATCTTATACGTGGAACACAGAAATAATCTCAGTTCAGCTGCTCGCTTCACAGACGCGAAAGTGGAGCCCAAAAGCTCTTTGAATTTCTCCAGACGGAGCAGTCATGTGTGAATTTGGACTGGAACACCTACCTCCCACCTCCGCACCACCCAGGGCTCTCTCCGGGTATCCACATGGCCATCATCATTCTAATAGCCACTGGATAAATCAGTTAGGGCTTCCCCCCGCTCTCTTCTCTGTATACAAAATGAACAGGTAAAAAGGGAATGCTTGTCAAAACAAATCTCTATTTGGTTCTCTTCATCTATGGGACAATTTCTGTAACGTGTCAATCACTTTGTTGTGGAGTAGCCCCTCCAACACACAATCCACATTTCCCGATGACACCAGCCTGTCCGTCTCTCACTAAATCAAAACCGAACTTCATACCAAGCAAAGACCAGTTTGTCAATCATTTTTCCTGCCACACATCCACCAGAATCACCTGACAGCTACAACTTTCTACTCTCAAATGGTGTGGGTCTAGTTAAGCTTGTTTGTCTCCCCTAATTGAGTTCTTTTCAGGACTGGTACCTTAGCAACTAATAAGTTATTTTCTGAGACAACTGGCCTAAATTTCATAGCTTTCTTGACCATTGCTACTTGTGAGAAAATTGTTTCCCCTCAAGTGGCTAAACAGCAGATGTAAGATTTATTTAATACCTAATTGCTCTATTGTTTCTAATTGTAAGTACTCTCCTCCTGTTTAAAAGTAAACACAGGATATGTTGTCAAATAGACATAATTTTAAATGATCATAAACCGTCTTGGAATTTTGTCCTGAAATCTCAAATTCTCCATTATCGGTAGCACTAAATATTAGAAAAAGGGCCAAGAAGATAAATACCCAGTGTTTACTGGGTTGTAAATTACTTCACAAGCACCTGCTATGAGTGAGTCACTATGAGGCTATGTGCAGAATATGACAAGTGTTCTTGTCTCGAAGAACTTAGTTGGGAGAGAGAGATGGCAACAAGTGCTAAATCCATTTAATGAGAACAAACAGTACAAATATGAGAGAACAGGAAGCCATAATAATAATTTTGAAAAGGTATTACAATATAGTCATGACCGTTATAGGAGACCTTGTCATTTCTTTGGTGGTTCAGCTTCTAATTTCCCTTCCTATATTTGGAGGAATCCTCCATCACATGTAGAGTATGGGAGAGATCATTCCCGCACTTCCCATATGGCAAGTGAGCGGTTAGACCTTCACTGCAACAACCCTCCAGCAGCCACAAGATTGAAGTTTGGCCAATCAGATGTGCTCGCCCTGCATTTTTCCATCTAGGGCTGTGGGAGCATTTGGAATGGCTCACAGTATCTGGTGTCCACGAGCAGTGTATCAGCAGCATAAGGCACCTGGTGGTGTTACCTCGGGTGGATTGTTCCTGCTAAGAGAAGAATGATCGGGACCTTTCCTCCTGGCTCTTCCTGAGTTGCCATGGTTCTAACCAGGTCCTGCAACCACTTTGCCAGTTTGGGTCTCCCCGATATACTTCAAATAAATGTATTTTTAAAACTTGAGACATTCAGAATTGATTTCTGTTGCGTGTAATCTCTAACCCTGAAGTTTTCAATTGGCTTAGGCATGAGATAAAAAGCGTTCTAATTTTCAGCTATTATAATGTAGCACATACCCAATTATGCATAAAGTGTTACATCGGAGCACTCCAGAGTTCTGCAGAGACAAGGAACACATCCAGTACATCAGTGGATGAGTCATCATTCTTGTGGTCTTGCCCAATGGAAGGCAGTCTCAATCTGGAAATTTCTTTTTCCTAAAAGATATACTATAAAGCTCCCATTGACTACCTTAGGAGAGGCAATTGAGCAGAGAGAAAGTGTTCAGGGAGAGAGAGAGAAAGATACTCGCTTTCTCCCAGAAACAGAGAGAGAAGTCATTCATGTGCCATTAGAAGATGGCAGTAGGCATTTTGCAGGGCATGTCTTGGGATGATTATTTCTTCAGTTGCACAGCCGTTCTGGACTTTAATTTAAGGTGTGTCCTTTGAGCAATTGCAGTCAGGGAATTCCCTGATATTAGCAATTGGTCTTCTGATATTTCCATGCACTGCTCTGGCATGGGAGCAGGAAGACTGGAGAATAGAGAATTTAAGCCAAAGAACAAGATAATTCCATTACATTTGGATAGTGGTTTGACCCATTTTTAGTGGGGATGAATTGGAAATCAGAACTGAACTCTACGTTGTTCCTCATGTGGCCAGCTCTTATGACATCATTTACTCTGTATGAGGCTTTGTTCTAAGAACTTCACATGCATCGCCTCAATTAAATCCTTGTAACAACTTGCAAAGGTAGGTGTTGAAAGGGAAGTATTGATCAGAGGAGGAAATCTATTGTTTTAGAGAAGGTATTAGGTCTTATTAGCAAAAGTGGAATGTCTGAAGTCACTAAGACCTTGTGGAGAGAAAGACAAAACAAGGGGGAGAAACTCTACAAGATTTACATTCCAGTGATTGCAAAATGGTTTGAGCCAAGGAAAAAGTATGACAGAATGGAGCCAGAGTTCAAGTAAGGTTGCACTCCCTTGCTTCACTTCCAATATCATTGCCACAGGGCTCCTTCCGTGAGTTAATGACATTGCAATAAGAAACACACACACACACACACACACACTACTCACAAATGAAGGAAATAGCAATAAGAGACAGAGAGCCACCCATGATCAAGTTATTTCCTCATTGGGCAAAGGTCCACAGGTGTTTGGCAAGGTTTTGTGCAAGTGAAAAAGGGATGACATCACAAAGAAAATAATTTTAGTTACGAAAACTCGGAGTGGTGTGCTCAAGAAAGCTTCTCCATAATAGAACTGTTCCCGCTGAATCTAATTCAAGCCAGTGCTGGTTATAAAACCAAATTGTGGGGCCTGTTCTCCCTCTTGGACCCAGGAATGAACAGTGTTGAACACTCACTCCCTTAGTGCTTGTGATTAGGATAGATTTGGAGCTATATATGTAGCTGAATTGATTGTTTAGATTTCTCTCCCTAAAGAGCATGATTGGGATGTAGGCAGAACTTACAAAATGGGGAGTCAAGAGTAGATATTATTAATCTCAATTTACAGATGAGGAAAATAAGGCTCAGAAAGGCTAAATAATCCCCAATAATGCACAGCTAGTAAGCAGTGGAGCCAGGATTTGAAATCAGATCAGTCTGACTCCACTGCTGTGGTGTATGCAAATGTCCTCCAAAGGGAAACAAGTCTCTTATACCACAGATGCAAGAAGCAAAGCAAAATTATGTGATACATAATTCTGGGCATAAAAATACACATTTGTCCCCATTCCTCCCCTTTTTATGACAATGCAATGCTCAGATTTTAGTGGAGAACATGGTTGTCCACTTTGAGACCACATTTCCCAACTTCCTTAGTAGCTTGGTTGTGGTGGGCATGTGAGTGAATTCTGGCCAAGGGGAGATGAGCAGAAGTGATGTGTACTACTTTCAGTTTATGTATCCTTCCCTCCAAACCCTCCACCCCCACAAAAAAAAAAAGAATTGGGTGTGATTTTCCCTTGCCTCTTTCTCCTTTCCTAATGATTATAGACAGACAAGCCAGAGATGGATGCCATGTGTTAAGTCTCGTGAGAGAGAGAAAAATATACTTCTATTATGAAAACCACCATGATTTTGGGTCTATTTGTTACAGCAGCTTAGGCAATATCCTAACTTATAGATGATATGATGTCTCCCCAAGGATTTTAACATTTCCTTATGAGGAACTACAGGTTCCTATCAAAGGTCATTTAATACTTTGTATAGTTTGATGTAAGTGTATATGCATATACTAAATATAGTAATATTTAAGGGTGTAGACATTTCTATATAATTTTTATTTTATTCTCAATTCCTTATGTTGTTTTTATGAAGATTAGAATTCTAGATGACATATATTACTCCAAATCATTCAGAAATAGTGACTTATCTTTGTCCTGGCTAGATCTAAGAGACCAGGGTTCAGCAAACTACACCTGCAAACATGGGTCTAAAAAAAACCAAGAGTCAGCCAACAAATCTGGCCTGCCATCTGTTTTTGTAAATAAAATTTTACTGAAACACGGCCATGCCTATTTGTTTACATACTGTCCGCGGCTGTTTTTTTGCTCTGAGGGCAGAATTGAGTAGTTGCTCCAGAGATGGTATGGTCCACAAAGACTAAACCATTTACTCTCTGGCGCTCTCCAGAAAAAGTTTGCTGACCCTTGCAATAGATGACTATAACCAGGAATCTGATGTTTGTAGTGGGAAGTCCAGGTAAGCAGTGATGTTTTCCAGGTAAGCAGAAAGCCCTGATATTTTCCCATCTAGCTATGATGGGTGTTTCAACAGTACTTATTATATCAGTTGCTTAACGTGAAAATCTATCAAGAGTTTTCATAAGTGGGTTGCTGCTCTTCACTATTTTCTCTTGGTAAAATATTTTTTGGAAGAATTTGTTATTGTTGACCTCGTATGAATGAAAAGAGGAGCAGAAGAGAGGCAAGATGTAACACTACATAGGAGCAGTTTTCTGTCCTTCTCAGGCATGACTGTGGACACTGGGATTTCAGATAGAAAAGCCCAGTGGGTTTCATGTAGCTGCCCCAATCTTTGTGTCTTGCATCTGTGGCATGCAGAACCTGTTCCCGTTTGGAGGACAGCCATTATGGGATGAGATTCTGCAGAGTTTGCGAGCACGAAGAGGGGTTCATGACTTCAAACTGCTTTCTTCAGTTGGCACAGATTGGACTGTGTGAAGGGATGCAGGTGCAGAAGGGACTGGGTCCACACTCTCAGGGGCCTGCGGGGCAGGGAGACGGGGGTGTGGGGGAACTCCCCAACGCCTCGGCACCTGGGCTGTGAATCCAAGAGGACCTGGGGCTGGGGAGGCAAGAGGCAAAAGACTGTAAATATTATTCAAATAAAGAAAGCACGAGGTCAAAAGCAATGGAGCACTGGAAATGGTTTTCTTTTTGTCCTTCTGTGAGGCAGTGAAGGAGAGGGGGATTGCCATCCTATTAGCTTACTGGCCACTGTGCTTGGCTCCTCATCTGTGAAGGGACAGCTCAGGAGCCAGTAACACAGGATGTTGCTGTCCCAGTGGCTACAACAAAGGCTAAGTTCTTGCGCATGCTCTGTATGTGCCATAGATCAGCTGCAGCTCTGTTCCATGAGCCCTTGACTCAGTCCCAGGCTGAGGGAGAAGTAGAGGTTTGATAAAAGGGCCAGCTCCTAAAAGATGTTGCCCAAGTGACAGCGGTCATTTTCGTTCACAACTGATGGGACAAAGCGAGTCACTTCACCACGCCTGACAGGAGGGTATCAACTTCTCCCAGGGAAGGGCAACGCTATTCCCTACTGCATCCTCTCCACAAACCTGGGGAAATCACTCTAGAAGTCACACTACAGTGAAGGAAGCTGACACTCAAATCCAAGTTGCCCCGTCAGACACAAATACCAAGATGGTGAACCTTTCCCAAGTTGGAATCCAGATTTTACTCTATGTCTCTCCCCAGCATTTTTAAACTACACCCCCATTTTCCCAGGTACCTATGAAAGACTGAATTGAAATGTTTACTTATATTCGTACAAGAATAAAAGTCACCCACCTTAAAGAGGCTAAGCCAGAATAGTGTCAGCTCTCTGTACCCCATTCCCTGTATCATTTTCTAGAGGCTTGATAATGCATGAACATAGTCAATGGTTTTGAAGAGTTATTTTATGTATGCCATGCACCAGGCTTTGTACGCCTAATTGCATTGACTCTTTGCCAAATAAACCAATGAGAAATATATCGCTACTCCAGCTTTATAGATGTTGAACCTGAGGCTCAGAGAGGTTAAATAACTTGCCAGATACCACCCAGCCAGTAAGTGGGCTGCAATATGAGCCCTTATCTGCTTGTCCCTAAAGTTTACTCCCTTTCCTTTATATGTTCTGGAGGAAATATCAGCTGGCTCCCAGTGCAAGGAGATGGGAAAATACGGAAGAGACTCTGGACGTCCGGAGTGTGACCCTCATTTATTGTGTGGATTACTCCTGCCACAAGAGTAAGCACTGATTAAAAATACTTGGTAACCCAAACGTAATTAGAAAGGCCCATTTCCTGGGAGAGGTGAGTGGTAACGCCAGGAAAGCACTCCCAAACCTAAGGTAAATGAGTTTGGGTTTAAAAATAACTTTAGACACTTTGTGCCACTGCTCTTTTCCATTAGTAAACATAATAAAATAGAACTGCATACCCAACTGCATGTACTACCGTAAAGAGTATAATTACACATAAATAGATAACCCATATATAACCTACTTGAACTTATATAAATATGCATCCAGATTCACCTGCCTGGAAATGGAGATCAGCAGGTAAATCTTAGGGCACCTTCTTTTTTTTTTTTCTTTAAAGGATTTAATTTATTTATTTGAGAGAGAGAGAGAGAGAGAGAGAGAGCACAAGCAGGGGGAGGGGCAGAGGGAGAGGGAGAAGCAGGCTCCCCAAGGAACAGGAAGCCAGACTCGGGATCATGACCCGAGTCTCAGGCAGATGCTTAACTGACTGAGCTGCCCAGCGCCCCTTAGGGCACTTTTTGATCAGGTGATTGCAGCAGTTTTGTAGGTAAGAGTGTGCTGTCTGCCATTTCCTCAACCGGAAAATGGGCATCATTCCATCTAGAACATAGTCCGGTGGGAAGGGTAAATTGGACGCGTGACTGAGGATGGTGAAGATGTTGTTTGTAAAGAACAGGGACAGTACGAATCTTTTGATTGGGGTGGTCTGAGGTGGAGACACCTTCTCTGGGTGAATCTCTCCCAGCCACCCAGCCCTCCCAACGAGAAACCTAACATTTGTCCCGGCAGTTCAACATTGCTGGATTGCACTGTGACTCTTATGGCCTCTACCTATGCCATTTCCCACGTCTCCCTGGCCTCTGTCCACCCCTTTCTCTTGGCTGATCCCCATTCCCCCTTCAGGAATCTGCCCATAACTAGGTACAGGTTTCTCAGCTGTGGCACTGTTACCGTGTTGAGCTGGATAAGTCTCTGCTGTTGAGGGCGGGGGGCGGGGGGCTGCCTGTGCCTTGGAGGATGCTCGGCAGCCTTCTCAGCCTGCACCCCACTAGACACAGGTAGCATCTCTCCTCCCAGCTGTGACAAGAAAACTGTCTCCCGACGTTGTCAACTGTCCCCTAAGGAGCAAAACTGCCCCCCTGCTTGAAAACTACTGGCGAGGAGCATCAGCCTTTGTTGGAAGTCTCCTTTGACTGGCTCTGGAAGCCCCATTAGCCTGTAAGCCCCACTCTCGGAGGGAGCCTGCAGCATCACTTGGAGCTCTCTCTCAGATGTGGGCGTGCTTCCTGGGTCCAGCAGACTCTCAGTAAATGGTTGGGTGACTGAGGATGAAGCACTCGGAAATTTTCTCTGGCTTAGAAAGTGAGGATAACTTGCTTCGCTGAGTGAGCTAGAAAATTCCTTCATGCCCTTACTTTATGTGAAATGTGATTCTCACAGCGCACATCCCTGCAGTCTGATATGTGAAATCACCCATTAGAGAGTGCAGTCAATACTGCTGTTACGACTCTTGGGCTTTCCAGAAAGAAGCCATGAGTCTTGATTTTTTTTTCCCCCTAAGGTCTGGCTTAGCACCAAGGCACTGAAGCGAGCACGGCTGTAGCCCCTAGATTCATTTCCCCCCTGTTTCATTGCATATGGCCTTAGAAAAATTATTTTTTGAAAAATGACCTAAAGCTTTCCTAAAATCCTCAGGAATGACACCTGAGGGGAGCATCTGAAAGACTTCACATTCATTAACTAAACCTTCTCGTTAGGTTATGTTCCCTGAAATGCATTTGACAGTTAATGAAGTAGAAAAGATGGCAGTTGGAGAAAAAATAAAATTCTGTCAGATTCTGGCGACAGAACAGGGAGGTGAAGAAGCAGGAACCTGGGGAGGGATTGATAGATCAGCACCCCACACTGTGAAGTATTTTATTGCCAGGGACATTGCCTCAGATCAGAGCTGGCTGCAAAGTTAAATTCATGCCTCTGTTCAGATCCTAAGACCGTACATAAGTCAGCCAACCCAGATAAGGTGCTTGTCAGGGCCAAAGCAGCAGGGATACGGGGCTGACTGGCAGGCATGTGAAACAGTGATCAGAGAAGAGAAAGAAAAAGGACAGACGTGTTCAAAAATATTTGTAATGCTTTAGACACCTTTCCCCCATTTCAGTAGGATTGCAATTTAGCCCAAACCTTGCTTGAATACTCAGAAGGTAAAAGCAGCTTGCAGGCAGTCGAGTGAGCAGGCACAGACTTTCTCTGAAAACATTCGGTTTTAAATGACCTCATGGGATGTTATTCATTTCCTGTTCCCTTCTTATCTGCCTGTGCCCTCTGCTGAGGTTCAGAAAAGGGGGTGGAGGGGAGGGCCACGGGAAGAACAGTGGTGCCCTGGAGTACCCCTCTGCAGTTGCCAAAAGTATTATTTGGTTAATTCGGCTCAGTCCAGCCTTCCTGAAGTTGGGCAAACCTGTTTTCTTCCCTATGATGTATCACTTAGAAACACCAACTGCAGGGATTTCTTATGTTCTCACAGAAAAGGGAAAGAAACAGCTGGTAAATGTTTCACAGATGGCAAAGCTCTTGGCATCTCTCTCAAGAGAGGGCCACCCATGCAGATGGCTCATTATTTTAACATTTGGATTTTCATCTTATTAAAACATCTTTTTTTTTTTCCTGGTTTTATTTAGCATCATAAATTCTCTTACACTTTAGCAAGCGCCTAAGCGATTTGAGGACGTGCGCTCTAAGGAACATCCTTGGGCTAAAATATAGATTGGTAACAGCATTATTCCCAGCTTTGATCTCAACGTGATGGGTTTCAATCTGATTAAAAATTCCAATGAAAGGGAAAGCTCAGAGTAGTGGATTTATCAAGCAAAAGTCCATGAAGTCCATATAGTAGCTGAATTATTCAGCAGAACGATAAACTGAGTGAAATTGGGGGGAAATAGTTTTATTCGATGCATAAAATCCCTATTACTATGCAATATGCATATATAAAAATAGACAAATGCACAGTGGGTGTAGATTCATAAACACACCCTTTCTACATATGTAGGGAGGCTTCTGTATGACGAAGTACAACAGCCAAAATTTCAACCGAGCCGTGCCAATTCTTGGCAGAGCAGATAGGAAAGGGTCAGGATTGCAAAGAATAGTTCTCTGCCCACTCAGACTTTGGCAAGACTGAGCCCGCATCTTCTAAGTGGCTGTTTCTAGGTGCGGAAGCAGGAAGGCTGCTGGATGGCAAGATGGAGAGAAGCCACAAACTCTTGCAGCCCTAACTTTGCCGGGAAAGCAGGCCTCGGGACTCTCCTTTCCAGATATTGCTCTCAAGGACTGGGACACGTTGTGGTCACCTCAGCATACCTAACTATTGCGCTGGGGTGTGGGAACCATTGGAAATGCAAATGTAAGGGACAAAGCAGTGTAATAAGAACAAACCAATCTATTCAATGTGGGGAGATGCTGACCTAAATACAGGATCCATCACTGTGCTCTCGCAAATGGGCCTTATGGAGCCAGGTCTGTGCATGCCACATTGTAAATGTTTATTAGCAATGGTACACAATGCACGTTATGGATCCATGGAGCTCAAAGCTGCCTCACTTTGGGGGTCAAATGTAAATCCCTGAAATGCTGAGAAAATGTTAATAGTTGCCAGCACCAAGAATGTACCAGTTGAGCATGTACATAGGTATCATAAATGGAGGCTCTGTTCATCGGCTTGAATCACCTCTGGTACCTCTAGCCTGAAGCATTAGCTTGCGTAATGCATTCTGCCAGCTGCTGGCTTTTCCACCAGCCCGAAAGCAAGATGGGAGGTACAGAGAGCGTGATTTCACAAAGAAGATCTGCAAAGAACCATGCTGGTGAGGTATGTCCAGAGAGCTCGGAGTGATGGAGAAATTGAGGGAAAATCTTTTCACCTTATTTCCCCCTAAGCAGATTGCTTCTGGGGGTACCATGCTGCTTCACGGTTTGGGATGTCTGCGGCACACCCCTTAATCCTAAGGGCACACACACGTCCTGGGGGAGAGCCGAGCCTCCAGCTGGCAGACGTCACCCTCAGCTTCAGGCTTACCCCCTTTGGTCATTCGAAGGTGGCGGCTCTTCAAAAGCGGTCCCCACACCAGCAGCGTCAGCCCCACCTGGACCGTACCCCCACCTCCCGAGTCAGAAGCTCTGCAGGTCCGGCCGGCAGCCTGTGTTTTCACAAACCCTCCAGGTGAGGCTGATGGATGCTCAAGTTTGAGAAGCGCTGCTCTAAGGCATAATAGTTTGTCACTCCACCAGTGCCCAGGAATCCTTTTGGTGACAGGCATCAAGTATGATTCCTGTAAAATCCTGGCAGCAGACTACATTTGTCTATTTAACTGCATGCAAAACGCTTGTCAAGAAGGATTCCGGGGGCTCTTCTTGCAAAGCCTTCCTCTTTCCTGCATATACTCTATCCAGCTCTTTGGAGACTGCCTATGCCTTCGATCCAAGCTCCAAAGTTACAAGCCATTTTAAAAGCACCCCCACTCCCATCCTCTTCATCTAAGATTGGCAAATAAGACAGGGAACAGTGCGCCTGGTTTTCTGAGTCTAGCGAGAAAGACTGGCAGATTTCATGACATTTGTCACAGGGTCTAAAACTCCACGTGGGAGAAAATAATCCCACTTAGTAAAAACATCTCACTGTACCTTTGAGTCAGAATGGAGAAGCATAAAAAGTATTGTTCCTGGAAAATTACAAGGCATTTGGTGTGTGTTTTCAGAAGTGTGATGACTATTCACCAGTCTCTGGTTTAGGTGGCTGAAAACCCCACACAAAACTACATAGGGACTAGAATACATGTACATCCCGTGAAGTGGCATAAGAATCAAAGGGGAAATGAATTTCCTGTGGTGCAGATGAGCTCCTGAAAGTAGCTCCCATCTGAGTACACCTCCTTTTCCTCATGCGCATTGAAAACCATTTGAATAATGCACGCTATTCAGTTGCATTGTGTGCTCTGAAAGCCATTTAATGAAGGTAGACAGGCTTCCAAAAAGGTGCATTCTTTGACTAATGTAGATACTCCTGGAAAAATCTTTCTCCAACATGGAAGGCAAGATGTACTGAGTGAGTGGAAGAGGGAATGCTATTATAACGTCTTGTTTCACTCAATCAAATCGAATGGAAGCAATTTGGGTTAAACTTGATCTATCCTAGGTGAACTCTATTCTCTGCAATTTATATACTGAAAAGCTGCAAGTCAATCAAACTTTAGCAAATCAAACCATCTTTCCATTGACTTCCACTATAGTATCGAAGTTGCTTTATCTCTTTCTGATTGATCATCAATTAGCAGTGGCTTCCAGCTCCAACCTTTCTGTTAAATAGTTAATGATCCGTAAACTGACACTTATATAAAGGAGGGGCACTCCTATCTAAATCAAAATTTCTTGAAAAGTTAGTCATCTTTTTGTGTACGAATATCTGTACCTATATCTATTTATCTATTCATCTATCTATCATCATTTTAATAAAATGAGAAAAATGAATCTAGCAAGATTGGCCCTTCGTTTATAATTTATTTGACTAATTGAGCTAAAATTATAGAAGAGGGTATTTTGGGCAAGGGATATTTTAAATATCCTTCATCTTGGTAGTTTGGATTAAGAGGTGGTATATAGATCAGGTTACCAGTGTGAGCCCAGGAGTCACGCCTGGACTCAGTCCTGCTCTGCCACTTCCCAGCTGGGTGGCTGGTCCTCTCTGACCCTCAGTCTCCTGCTTTATGACATGAGTCAAGTAATTTGTTGTGTCCCACAGGATGGCTATGAAGAGTAATTCACTGCATAGGTTGTTAGCACAACGCTGGGCACACAGTTATCATGCCCATGACAAAGAGAGAGAGGATCTACAAATGCCCATCTGGAAAACCATGGACACAATCTGACATCAGTGTGGTATTTCAAAAAAAAAAAATGCTGTTGGTTCTGTCTCTAATGAGAGTGCTCAACAGAGTGGGAATAGCACAAGCCTCGCTAAAGAAATGGGTGGTTACTATAACATATAGAGTGACTCCCATTTTCCAAACCAATTCTTTAGTTTCTGAAATCATTATTAAGGAATCAGAATGAGGACAATCATCATAATAGCCACTAGCACTTACACAGCATCTACTATGTGCTGGGCACTGCTGGACATACGTTATATGCATTCATTCTTTTAAATGTCACAACAACTCAAGGAGTGAGATACAGAAAAGTCAACTAAGATACAGACAGAAGTCTTTTCCAAGATCCCACAGCTCAGAGGGGTAGAGCCAGGATTTGAAGTCAAGCATAAGAGATACATCCTCTTGAAAAGACAAGAGGGGAAGGGCACTGCAAGAATCAACCTTCCAATTTTACAGATGGAGAAACTGAGGCCAGCATTTAGAAGAGTGCTTATCATTTGTAGTAGATGCTTATCTCAGTCTTGTTGAGCTGCCATAACAGAACACCATAGACTAGGGGGCTTAAACAACAGAAAATTACTTTTTCACAATTTCTGAGGCTGAAAGTCCAAGATCAGGGTGCCAGCATGGTGGGGTGCTACTGAGTGCCCTCTTTCTGGCTTGTAGAGGCTGCATTCTTACTGTGGGGTACAGGGGGCAAAGGGGAAGAGAAGGAAAGAGAGAGAGATCTCCTTATCCTTATAAAGCCACAGTCCTATTGGATTGAGGCCCCATCCTTATAATCTCATTTGACCTTAATTACCTCCTAAAGACGTTCTCTCCAGATATGGTCACATAGGAGGTTAGGGCTTCAGTGAATTTTGGGGTAGCACATTTCAGCTCATAACAATGCTCAATAAGTAATAATTGAATGATGAATGGTAACCACAGATGGGCATGTTACTTACAAGGCTCATTACCAGCATAGCCAAGAAGAGAAAATGGGTCATTCTGTTGTGTGTTCTCTGGAGACTAGCGACCACACAGCAGAGACTCCCCAAGAAAATCTGTTTCCAATGATCTTCTTTATAGTCCTTATAAATTTATTTGTACTTAATTCATATCTGACTTTGTGTTTGATGTTATCCCTATACCAGAGTACTCATCTCCAAAGGGTGTCTCAAAATGTCCCCTTGTGAGAAATCTCATTTCTTTTCTCCTTTAGTTTTGTTTTTCTTCTTCAATTTTTGCTTCTGTTTTGCTCAGTGTTCATCTTTCTGCATATGTTCTTGCTTTCCTGAGCTAATCCATGTAGCTATGAGTAGGCTTCAGAGCTCAAGAAATACCTCTTGATTAATAGATCTTTATAGAAGGCAGTTAGGGCAAAGGAATAAAAAAGATAATAAACTCTTAATCAGATGGTAACTAGGCTTCCAGTAACAGAAACACTGTCCTAACAGATATGAACAACAACAACAAAAGGAACACTTTACCTCCTATAGCTGAGGTTCGAGGGGACTCTGGATGACCTTAATCTGGAGCCCAGTCTCTTTCTCTCTGCTTCTGTGTCCTCTGTGCCTCCCCTGTTCATAGGCAGGCTCTTCCTCACAGTGATGTAAGGTGTGTCAATGGGGTCTCGAGCTTAATGTTTGCTCATTCCTATCCAGCAGGGGTGAAACGTCCACCTCAAGATAAATTATCAAGATAAACAAAAATCCCAGATTTGAATTTTGTTGGCCTTAATTAGCCTGATTTGAGTCATAGGCTCCTCTCTGAATCCGGCCATATAGAGAGGAAGATGGAATGCTAAGTTGGGGGTCAAAACATGTATTCTGTACAGGGCTGGATAGTAAATAGTTCAGGCTTTGTGAGCCATGTGGTTTCTATCGAAACAACTCAACATGGCCCTTGTAGCCCAAAAGCAGCCCAAGCAACACAAACACAACTGCGTGTGCCCAGATTTGGCTTAAACCAATCAGGTCCTAACACTGGAATGGATGCACTCTTTAATGCTGATGGTGAATCTAATGTAACCCTAATACATCTTGGGTTCCAGATGGCCCAGTGCCTTCATAGAAGCTTATTCAAAGAAGCGCAATCTCGCCACCCATCAGGGATTTTAAGAATCCACTTTTTTCTCAGGTCTCTCAAAGAAACTAAAGGGCCTAAGTCAGAAATACATTCCTCAAGACCTATTTCTCAACTCTCCAATTGTCTTGGGCTCAGAAGTGCCCATGCCAAACACCCAGACTCTCATCTTCCCTCCATTTGTCCCCGAACTTCAGTTCTTGCCAGGTCTTTAATGTATAACCAGCATCATCTCTCTCTGTCTCTGTCTCTCTCTTTCCATCCTCCCCCACTTCTTCTAGACATGCAGCTTCCTCTGTCTACCTTTTCTGTTCTAAAATCACAAAGTCTTCAGAATCTGATTGTCAAAGATCCCTAGGATGGGGCGGTGGGGCTATGGAGAAGAAAACACAACTCTGATATGTGAATATAGCCCCTCCTTGTCAGACTTGCAAAGAGGGAGTTCATGCAAGGGTACTCACAGATGTCAGGAGAGTGGTGATCTCTTGGGAAGGGCGGGGTAAAAAAGGAATGGGAAGCAGAATTTTATTTGAATCTGAAAAAATTTCATCTCTTTCAAAAATTAAAATGACATCTGAAGGAAATTTGACAACGTGATAACACTCATTATATTTGGGAAGTGGGTACACATTGGTACCTTCTTTTCTGTACATTTTAAACATTTCATATTTAAAGATTCGAATAATTAAATCAAAAAGCTGGCAGAAATAGTGCCTGTGAAGGTGCTTTGTTCACTTACGGTCCACTAGACCAGTGGGTCTCAAACTTTCCCTTATTGCTAACCACCTGGAGACCTTGTAATAGCACAGACTGCTGAGTGCCAGCCTCGTATTGGCCATAGGTGCACTTTGTGATCTGAACATTCAGCCTTCCAAACATGTTCCCAAGTCACCCGGATGCTGCTAGTCCAGGAACCATAATTTGGAGATCATGGAAGTAGACAATAAACCCCTTGAGGGCAAGGATCCTGTGGATCTTGCCCTACTCCGAGGATCTAGCTTGATCCCTGACCCTTGGAAAACATCGAATCAATATTGATGCATGTGAACTACACCCCTGAGCTCTCACCTATGAAAGCTGGCTGCCATGCCCAACTTAAGCTGCTCCTTCTACCCTTTAGTTAGTAGAAAGGATGCTCTTCCTTATCCTCAGAACAGCACACGTGGATTCGACGGAGAAGGGCTGAGGTTTCTGGGTGGTGAGATTAGGGGGCGATCAAGAAAGGGAGGTGGCTGCCCTTTCAAGAGGGTGAGAGAGAACAAAAGGAGGGAAGGATGAGAAGGCAGTGCTGTGGGATCCACTGGGACTTTCTCTTGACATCCAGAGAGCGCCCATGCGATCTCAGCTGAGCTCCTGTGGCAGCCATGTTGGGAAGCCTTGTTCTTGTCCTTGGCACCTGCTCTACCTCCAGGCTGTGGCTGCCACAGCCAGCCCCCACTGTCCACCTCCCCAGTTTGACTCTGAGCTTAATGGGAGCTAGGACCACATTTATTTTGCTCACTATGGTATCCCCCAACTCATAGCTTGGTATCTGGCCTGTATCCTGTGCTCAAGAAATGCTTGTTGAATGAATAAATGAGAAGTGAGTATGGGCTCCTTTCCCCAACCCACGGGCATTGTCATGACTCGAGCAAAGTAACCTAGTACAGACACTCTTTATTTCCACGTCTTCCAATTCCCCCATTCCAGTTTCTGTGCTGAAGTGTGCTTTTATCATTGGAAGTGCCTGTCCTGGTTAGGTTTCCCTAACGCCTTTTCCTCTCCTGCCCCAACTTCAGAGGCTGACAACGAAAAACTGGACGAGAGTCCATTTCCCCTGGGGAAAAGGAGAAGCAAGCAGTAATAACAAAACAAGTCATTCTGGAAGAGGCAACCGGGTAAGATCCTAGTGGAAATCTCTAAGACAAAGGGAGGAAGCGCACCCGAGTATCAGTAAGACCCAGAGGGAAGGTCTTGGAGTGAGTGAAGCTTTTTTTTTTTTTCTATTGAAATATTGGTTTGCTCAGTTTTCTTTTTGAAGGGGAACCTTAACACCAGCTTGAGGAAGTGTTTCCTTAGCACGACTTAAGCCACAAAGGCTGTTGTGTGGAGCCAGGGGTTGAGGGATTTGGAATGTCTGATCAGCCTGTCATCTTTAAGCCCAGTTGGTTGGGTTTTTTTTTTAATCATTGCCCAGTTTATGAATCATTGTTTCTACTTGCTTTAGAAATAGTCATTCTCTACTTTTCCTCTTCCAGACTGAACTTGTGCTGGCTTTTTATATATCCTTCCAGTGTTTAATCTACTTAGTAAAAAGAATACATATTCATTTCAAATAACTATAAACTATAACTATATACGAAGTAGAAAACAAAAGTGTTTCTATTAGTCACCTTTCAAGGATGGTGTTTCTCCTATATTCTTTTATAATGTTAATGTAGATACAAATCTATTATTATTATTATTGTTATTATTATTATTGCAAACTCTGTAATGCCAAACCCTTGTTCTGAAATTAACTCTTTTTAATCTTTACATGTTTATTCACCATTTCTTGTCTGTTTTTATAGGTAACCTTATTTATTCTGGTTAGCATAAGCCAGGTATTTCACTCTAGACAGTATTAGATGCTTTTCCTAGAAATGGCCACTGCCATTGTTTTAAAATATTTCCCTTTAATATGAAGTGATGATAAACATTTTTGATTATGTAACTTTGTTCACCCACCACGCCTGTCTACTTCCTCTCCATTCCTCTGTAAAGAAATGTGCTTGTTGAACACTAGCTAAGTCACAGCCAAGGGAAATCTTCTACTTAATAGTTACCACTGGCTCTTTACATGTGGAAACCCAAGAATCATTCATTTGTTCGTCTGTTTTTCATCAGACATTTAGCTTGCTTCTAAGAAGGGTCATGTGTCATTCTAAACATTGTGGTAAGATACACAAAAGAGATCTTTGCTCCTATGGGTGAATGTGAAAAACAGAAAATAACAAAATAAAAATAGAGGATTTTGACAATGGCAGGATGAAACCATCCATGGGAAATTAAGGGGAAGGGCTTTCTAAAAGAAAGGAACAGCAAAGTCTTCAAGGAGAAACAAACATGATGCACTGAAGGAATAGGGCTACATCATGAGCCCTGGGAAAGTGGTATGAGGTAGGACCTGGGAAGGAGCAAGGGCTATATCACATAGGGTCTTAACAGGTTATGGGAAGGAGTTGGTATTTTATTCCCATGTTAAGGGAAACCCCTGAAAGACTTTACACAGAGGAGCGACGATATTTAATGTAGGTTTTAGAAACAATCTCTTTGTTGCTGGGTTGGAATTAACCTGGGGTGGGATGGGAGGTCAGGGAGCAGGCTGTTGTTGGTGTGCAGGTAAGTCAGTCCCACAAGCCCACACGCCCAGGCAGTGCAGCTCTGAGTATCAGAAATGAATGCCCAATGGACTTAAAGGGGTAGTAGTCACAATCCCTGACAGGTTGAGATCAGCCAGGTAAAAGAACCAGAAGATGAAGACAAAAGCGACATCAAAGAGCCAAGAGCCAACATCGCAGAGAATGGGACCCTCCAGGCGGCTGAGTCACGAGGGTCAAAGTACCAAAGAGAGCACTGAGTAGGATATTGACTTAACAGTGGTCTCTGACCTTCACAGGTCTTTCATCTCTGGGCAGCAAAGACCCTTGAGGTCGGCCCCACCCCTTTAACATATCTCTCTGGGCTTAAAGAAACAAACCAGGGCTTCGCAGTGACCTCTGGCCTCCCTGAGGCAGGAAATAATATTCATAAATCTGAGATATCTATGCTTTCTGGTCAGACCGAAGGTCAGTGCTGGGGTTACATCTTCAAAAGTCTTGCTGGGTCAACCCCATGCTGTTTACAATGTGGCATCCGGCATCTGTGCTTCATTGGCTCAAACTTGGCACTCACGCTATGAGCCCAGCACCTGGAAACTTGAATGAATGGGCTCGAGGAAAGCAGAAGCGTAAGAACGGCCATTCGTTAAGGGAACGTGTCTCAGTGAACCTCCCACTACTGGACACCCAGCCTCCAGAAATAGTAACACAAAAGCACAGGATACTCGTGCCATGATGTCCGAGAAACATTTTTTTTTTTGAGTGTATTTTCCCGATCTTGTCTACAACACACTGTAAAATTATATACATCTGTCGACATGGGTAAGTGTAGGTGTGCACCTAGGAGCATCTGTAAGGACTCATTACTGGATAGCAGTGTTGGGGCAGAGGAATTGCATATTCTACTTTATGTAAGTTTGCATTAGGTTGAATCATGTGAAACTGTCAGGACTGTAGATAGCAAAGGGCTCAAGATGGGCAATTTACTATGGTTAATTCTAAAAAAGTTGAAATTTTGGAGAGGCGGTGTAGAGAGCTTGCTAAAATAATGGGTTCTGAAGCCAGGCAGAAGGATCTCGAGGGCCAACTCGGCTTCTTTCTATCCGTCTCACCTTGGGCAAGTTACATCACATCTTTGTGCCTCAATTTTTTCATTTGAAAAATGGGGATATTAATAGGACTTAGCTCCGAGTGCTGCTGTGTGAATTAAACGAACTTCGTATCAAGGACTTATCATGTGCCAGCGCCACCCTTCGATAAATGGGAGCGATTACTTTTTCAAAGCACCTATTACCCTAGAGATTAAAAAAAAAAAAAAAGTTTGTTTTTTTTTTTTTTTTAAGGAAAGGATTTGTCTAGAGTATCCTTGAGAAACTCTTCCAGTTATGAGAGAAAATTCCAGGTGGGTCCTCTTCTGATAATTGCCTGTGTGTAGGAAATGCTCCCTGAACCCTTGGCAGTGCTTGGTGGTGACAGAATGGTGCTCTGGGCGAGCGGCCCCGAAGCCCTCTGCTGCCTGAATCCCCTCAGGTTTTTCTCAGGTGAGTTATCGCCCTCCTCCTTCGTTCTTTATTTACATGCATTTTTCTGCTCTTTTAATTATATCGCCAACTTCTTTGTCAAGTCATTCATTCTTCTCCCCTTTTCCTTCTCTGTGCGCTGCTCTAAATATAACCACGGAAACAAAACAATGCAACTCCACAAACAAAGGAGACCCGGCTGGGTAAGCAGAATTCTTCTGTAGGTCTTGAGTCAACTGCTATTTCTTGTCTTCATGTTTTATAAAATAGCCCGTGGCTCTCACAATAGAAAGGGAGGGAACCCTGATTAAATGGTATGCATTCCTTTAAAAGGGAATTAAAAGCGATGCAAAGGTTGGCACTAAACTGCGTCAGGCAAAGATATTCAAGAAGAACACTGCCTGGGTGGTTTCCAGGCTGAATGCACAGGTTCTGAGTCTGCAGTGACTCACTGGCTTCCACAAGAATCGCCCTCCTGGCTAATTGCTAAATCAGACAGCCATTTGCCTTTCTCCCCCCGTGGAAGGAATCACAGGACCGTGTTTTGAGGGTTGGGACTGGGGCAGAGTGGAAAGGTGGTTAGAGGTATTTGGAGATAAGTGTACAAGTGAAACATGGAAATTAACAAAGAGGGTCGAAGCACTAAAATTTGTGTAGTTTTTAGAATCACCCAAAGCAATAACAATAACAATATTTATCCTATTTAGAATAGCTGAACACAACAACGATAATATTTACTCAGTGCCTAGGATATGCCAAACACTGTTGGAGGCAGGGGTTTACAGTGGTAAACAAGACAGCCAGAGCTCCGCCCACATAGTCCTACATCCTACTGGTGAAAGTAAAAAAATTAAATGAATAATTATGATTCCAACTCCTGGAAATCCCATGGAGGAAAGAATTGGAGGAGAAGGGGGTAGAGCAACAGAGGTTAACTGAAGGTCAGGGAAGATCTCTCGAGGAGGTGACATTCGAGCTGAGACCTGCAGGGTGAGCCAGCAGAGGAAAAGCCAAAGGAGGAGTGGGCTAGGCAGAGGGTGGCAAGCTTGCCAAATCCCTAAGCTGTCAAATGGCTTGTGGTGGGGAAAGAGGAAGGAGTCCAGGGGCTAATGCAGGTTGTTACATAACTTACTAGGAGCTTATTGGTTCTCGGAACCAGAATGGAATTTGTACAAAAACCAAGTCCAACAAGGAATATTTGCTCGCTTTCGACCACTCAAGTCTTGGGTAGCAAAGGCGAGCTGAGAACCCAAACCTTCTAAATTGCTGGCAAAGGACCTCGTTTCTGTATTGTCAAAATGGAGCATGTTGATGATGTGATGACACAGATGGTGTATTGGTATATACCAGCAGCTCGGTTCCAGTTGTGCCTGCACAGCTCTTCCAGTATGCTGGCTTTGGAATAATGTGGGGCTCAAGACCTGACCAACCCCAGCTCTTTACTCATCTTTGATCCTCAGTGTGTCCCTTATCTTTCTGGAGCCTCATCTATAGAACGGGTTGCTGCTACACACAGGTCATCAGGCAGTGTTTAGACCAGTACCTGGCACCGAGAAAACATGTAAAATGTTGCCTCTCATCACTGTGATTATCATTATTATTATTTTGTCAATATCCTCTCTGCCACTATAGGAGCGGTCTCCATTATAACAGATTGTATTGTACGTCATTTTACATTTCATCTACCAATGTAGAAGGGGCTAGAGCGTAACAAATGACTTTATGATGCACACATTTGCCCATTCATCACAGCAGCAGCTATATATCAAGTATGGTATCAGGTTTGAGGAAAACAAAAAATTTAAAAGTGATGATTGATCAATTGGGTCAGGCTCATTGCCAGAGTCCGGTGACTGAGGCCTGGATCTGTGATGTATTAACTATGCGAAACCAGCAAGTTATTTAACCTCTCTGGGTCTCAGGATTCACATGTGAACAAGGGGGATAACTAGGCACACAGCACTGTTGTGACATACATGAAATGGCTTGACCCCTGGACGCACTGACTCTGGAACTTGCAGTATAGATGCAGCTCCAGACGGTTAGTTCCTATTGGTCTCAGCCTTCAGGAAGCAATAATTTGAAGAGGTGGAAACAACAGGTAGACAATTTTAAGAGGTTCATTGTCAGTTAAGCATAGTGGGGATGCTAATTCCTGTCTCCCCTGTTCTCCCTAGGAAAGATCTCACAGAGACTCTGGGGCTGGTTCTGATAGAATGGATAGGAACTTTCTGGATAGATGGTGGGGAGGCACTCCAGATAGCAGAAACAGCCTGCACAAAAGCATGGAAGCTTGACACAGAACAGCTTATCAGGGAAATGCTAACTAACCCGCAACAGCTGTTCTGTGCACTGGAGGATGGGATAATGGATATTGAGAAGAAAGGCAGAAAAGATGGTAATTCCTTCCTAAAGAATATGCTCACATTATGCTTGTGATCACCACATTGTCCTGCAGTAACATTCAGATCACTGTCCAAAAAGATTTCTAATTTCTTTTTTCCCCTTTTACCTCTTATGCCTATCTTTCCACCTCTTTACCTTCTAGCAACCAGCACTTTGTTCTCTGTATTTATTAGTCTGTTTGGGTTTTGTTTGTTTGTTTGTTTGGTTATTTAGATTCCACATATAAGTGAAATCATATGATATTTGTCTTTTTTTGTCTGACTTATTTCGCTTAGCCTAATACCCTCAAGGTCCATCCATGTTGTTGCAAATGGCAAGATTTCATTCCTTTTTTTGGCTAAGTAATATTTCAATGAATATTTTATATATATATGAAATATTATATATATAATATATATCACATCTTCTTTATCCATTCATCCATTGATGGATGATTAGATTCCTTCCATATCTTGGCTATTGTAAATAATGCTGCAATAAACATAAGGGCACATACATTTTTTTGATTAATAGTTCCATTTTTTTTTCACATAATTACCCAGAAGTAGAATTACTGGCTCATAAAGTATTTCTATTTTTAATTTTTTGAGGAACCTCCATACTGTTTTCCATAGTGGCTGCCCCAGTTTGCAACCCCCCCAACCCGAGCAGTGCACGAGGATTCCCCTTTCTCCACATCCTTGTCAACACTTGTTATTTCTTGTCTTTTTGATGATAGCCATTCTGACAGGTGTAAGGTGATAGCTCACTGAGGTTTTGATTTGCATTTCCCTGATGATCAGTGATGTTGCATATCCTTTCATGTGCCTGCTGGCCATCTGGATGTCTTCTTTGGAAAATTGTCTATTCAGGTCCTGTGCCCATTTTTTAATCAGATTGTTTGGGTTTTTTGGTGTTGAGTTGTATGAGTTCTTTATACACTTTGAATATTAACCCCTACTGGGTCTATCAGTTGAAATATCTTCTCCCACCCAGGGTTACCTTTCATGCTTTTCCTTTGCTGTGCAAAAGATTTTTAGCTTGATGTAGTCCCAAGTGTTTATTTTTGCTTTTTTTCCATTGCCAGAGGAGACAGATCCAGAAAAATATTGCTAAGGCTGATGTCTAAGAGTTTACTACCTGTGTTTTCTTTTAGGATTTTTATGGTTCCAGGTTTTACATTTAGGTCTTTAATCAATTTTGAGTTTATTTTTGTGTATGATATAAGAAAATAGGCCAGTTTCATTCTTTTGCATGTAGCTGTCCAGTTTTTCCAGCACCATTTATTGAAGAGACTGTCTTTTCCCCATTAGATATTCTCGGCTTCTTTGTTGTAGATTAATTGACCATATAGATGTGAGTTTATTTCTGGACTCTCTATTCTGTTCCATTGATCTATTTTTCTGCCAATACCACACTGTTTTGCTTATGATAGCTTTGTAGTATAATTTGAAATCTGGGATAGTGATATCTCTAGCTTTGTTCTTCTTTCTCAGGATTGCTTTAGCTATTTGGGGTCTTTTGTGGTTCCATACATTTTAGGGTTACTTATTCTAGTTCTGTGACAAATACTATTGGTATTTTGACAGGGGTTCACTGAATCTGTAGATTGCTTTGGGTAGTATGGACATTTTAATAATATTAATTGTTCCAATCCATGAGCATGTTATATTTTTCTAATAATTTGTGTCATCTTCAATTTTTTTCATCCATGTCTTATAGTTTTCAAAGTACAGGTCTTTCCCCTCCTTTGTTAAATCTATTCCTACATATTTTATTCATTTCAATGCAATGGTAAATGGGATTGTTTTGTTAATTTCTTTCTGTTAGTTTGTTATTAGTGTATAGAAATGTAACAGATATCTGTATATTAGTTTTGTATCCTGCAACATTACTGAATCATTTATTAGTTCAAACAGATTTTTGGTGGAGTCTTTAGGGTTTCTCTGTAGTATCATGGTATTTATCACTGTAAAACAGTGATAGTTTACTTCTTCCTTACCAATTTGGATGCCTTTTATCTATCTATCTATCTATCTATCTAATTTTTTTTTTTCTTGTCTGACTGCTGTGGCTAGGACTTCTAGTACTATATCAAATAAAAATTGTGAGAGTAAATATCCTTGTCTTGTTCCTGATCTTAGAGGTAAAGCTTTAAGCTTTTCACAATTGAGGATGATGCTAGCTGTGGGTTTGTCATATGTGGCCTTTATTATGTTGAGGTATATTCCCTTCAAATCTACTTTGTTGAGAGTTTTTATCATGCGTGGATGTTGAATTTTGTCAAATGCTTTTTCTGCATCTTTTGAGATGATCCTATAATTTTTATTCTTCATTTTGTTAGTGTGGTGTATCACACTGATTGATTTCTGGGTATTGAACAAAGATTTTTAATCTTGAGGAAGCTCTTTTTTCTTTCTTCCCAACACACTGAGATTGAAACACAAATTTTGCATGAAGAGCAGGATATATGGCTGTTTTGGTGGGTATCAGATGTTAAATGCCAAAGCACCATGTAAGACTTGATTTCCGTATCAATCCAGGGAGTCCCAACTTCGGCCAGCCCCCCACCCCCATCTGTAACATGGTGGTATTCAAGCACATTAAGCAATGTTTTGAGAGATTCCCAAGAAAATACAACTGTGTCTATAGCCAAAGAAGAAGGCACAAGGATGCTTTTGGAAAATAAACTGGAGGAAGTTTATCCTCAGGTATAGAAAGGAGAGTTCGTCAGGGTTACCACAATTACCCAGGCATGTCAGAATAAAATAGAACCAAAAAAAAAAAAAAAATCCCCTGAATGAGTAGCAAATGACGACTAACACATCCTCACCATGACATAGGCAGCCATTCGGCTGACATGACCCAGGATCCACATATGACACCCTTCTTGAATTTAATGATCCAATTTAAGGGCTGACAAACATACTATTTTTCCAAGGGGCTAGGAATGGCCCTCCCTTTTCCTCAACCAAAGTAATTATTCCCCCAACTTGAAGCAAGAGTAGTGAAAGCACTTTTTGTTTCTCCAATCCTCCAGTCGAACCCCCAGGCTAAGATTTTTTTTGTAAGGCATTGTTCATGCACAGTGGCATAGAATTTCATTTGCCGGATTTCAAGTATTAAGAGCACAACACAAAATCTAAGCAATTTTAGACATGTGTCAATCTCAAATAAAAAAGGCTTTGTGCTTGGCACAGGATGTCAATGCTTGAATTAAAGAGATGGAGAATTTCCCTGAGCGAGAGCTGTACATGCTGACACAATACATTGTTAAGATTCTGTGTTACGATACAACCAATATGTTTTAATAATTTATTGGTATTTATTTAACACACAATACTGTCATACTGAATCTAAACCAAGAGGTCTAGGTTCCTCACTGGTTCGTGTACATGGTTTTATCAGTATCATTAGGCGCTTCCTTAGAAAAGTCTCTTGTGTGTGTTGAAATCATGGAAAGGTGTTTCTGAAACTTCATTAGGATAGCATTCTGATATCACCTTCTGGAGAGCCTCCACAGGATGTTGCTGGAAGGATTTAATCCACCTTTGTCTTTTTCCATCTTTATTTATCAGACTTTATCTCCTGATGAAATCGCTGCACTAAAAGTTAAATCTCATTTGAACACTTAGTCAAAATTTAGCCGGCTAAGAGAGTGCTATGGGCTGACAAGGAAACCCGCTGGATACAGAATCTAGGCTGAATTGTTCTGGACTGCCTTAATCATTCATTCATCTGCTTGAGGATTCATTCATCTTTATTTCACCATTACTTAATGAGGATAATGGAGACCATCAAAATCTAAAGGCTAATCATTTTTTTTAAATGAGTATTGGATAATTATTAATTAATAATAATGTCAACAATAACCTTAATTTCCAGGTATTCCCCCTAGAGATTTACATCTTAATTGTACTCGCCATAAGGACAAATTAACTCCCCCAGAATTAAGCTTTGGTTTATAGTTTTCAAATCACAGAAGCAAGGAGAAGCCATCTTCATGTAAAAATAATCAGACTTTTTTTTGAAAAGCCTCAAATGGCAGAGATGAAGAGAGAATAAATACAGCTGATGTGATTTAGTGTGACATCAGTAATTCTCAAAGGGACTCCCACACCATAGAGTGTGCTGGTACGGATGCTCGTTGCTTTTATGGAGGTGACAGGCCTGACCTGTCGGGTACTAGTAACACCCAGGACAGACTAGAAATGTCACAAACTACTAACAGTTACTATGCAAGATATAAAAGCGTCTGTCTAAAAGGAGTGGCTCTTCAAAACTGGCCTAAACCTGTTTTGAAATTCCTATTTCTTCAACGGGCCCATTGTCTTTCCTTATGGAACACAGAACTAATTCACAAAAATTAAAAAAAACAAAAAACCAAAAAAAAAAAACAAACCTCAATGACTAAGGTGTTCTTTTAATCAGGATTCTTTTGTTTCAATGTGATAGGAACTCAACCCAAACTAGCCTTAGCTTTAAAATAAATGGGGGTATTATTACTTCATGTACATGAAAAGTCCAGGTAACAAGCTTCAGATACAGCTGGATCCAGGCACTCAAATGATGATGCTGAGAACCTCCGTCCCTCAGCTTCTCTGTCTTCTGAATTGGCTCCATTCCCAGGAAGGGTATTTTTCCCATATGGAATTCCCAGAAGCACTACACATACCTATTATCAACTTTAAATCCAGTGGAATGAGAACCTCTCTGTTATGGACTGAATTATGTTCCCCCAAATCCATAGGTTGAAATCCTAACCCTCAGTACCTCAAAGTATGACCTGATGAAGATGAGGTTATACTGAAGTAGGCAGGGCTCCTAATCCAATATGCCTGGTCACTTTATAAAAAGGGACAATTTAGACATAGACAAGGACACAGGGAGAATGCCATGTAAAGATTGAGTCACAAGCCAAGGAACTACCTGAAGGTAGGAGAGAGACCTGGAACAGATCCTTCCCTAGCACTTTCCAGGAGAGCATGGCCCTACCAACACCTTGATTTTTGACCTCCAGAACTGTGGGTTAATACATTTCTGTTGGTTAAGCTATTCCATCTGTGGTACTTTCTTACAACACCTCTAGGGAACTCACACACTCTTCTTTCCATTGGCTCCACACCGTGTCCTGAGATTCACTCTGATTGGTTTGATTTGAATCACATCGATATCTGTGGCCAGGTGTATGGTTGAGCAGATCTGATTCATATGCCCACTCCCGGGGCTGGGGACAGAGTCAGTCCTATCCTACATATATGTACCAAGAGTGGGCAAAGGGCATTTCTCCAAAGAAAGATCGAAGTGCTACCACCAGAGGAAGAGAGGCAGGCAAAAACAAAAGATGTCTGCTATAGATGAGTGTATCAGAAAAGAGAAAAAATGAGGTTATTTTAACTCAGATTGCTCTTTGCTTGAATAATCAACCTCTCTTTCTCCATAAGCCTGATAAGCACCTACTCATGCATGGGCATCTCCGTGAAGCCTTTCCTGAAATTCCTCTGATAAAACTGAAAATTTCCCTGCACAGACTCCCCGTCTCATAGCTTGGCATGTTGCAATGTTACACTAGTAACTTATCAGAGGTGATATTAAATAAATCCTTCTTAAGTAAATTTATTTAAGTAAAAGAAAATGATTAAAAATATGGTAAGACTACTATAGTATACAAAGCATGTAAATATGTCAAAAATGTTGCAAATAGTGTAGAAATGGTTCAGGTTCCAAACTGAAGTACTTAGACTGTGAGCTCTTTGAGGAATATATTGTCTGCTGCATTCTTAGTACTCCTACTCCATTCAGTGTCCAGCATATACCAGACACTCACTAAACACTTGGGGAATCATTTTATATTGATTCAGTTACTGGGAACATGCAATACAGGATTGGCAGGGCTCAACTGAATTCAGTACATTGAGTTACGTGAAGTATCAGGGATATTGATACTCACATCACCACTGAAATTCAGCCAAGCACAGTCATGTTGCAGACATCTGCCAACTGTTACCTGGACAAAGTGCCACAAAAGTTGAAGTCTCAGTTTAATGTGAAGTCACCAGACAACTTTATTTCTCAGAGGCACCATATGCCTATAATATATGTGTTTTCCAGAAATGAGAAATTTTACAGACACTGGTTATTGTTTGCAATATGCTTCTTTAAATGACTAACTCTTCTTTCCTTCTCAGAATAACTTCAGGTGAAAATTTTCAATGAATATGAAGGAGTTGGGGTACGAAAGCAGAAAATCTTTGCCATGTTTAGAAGATTCAGTTTTAGGCTGATAGGACTTAAAAAGCAAAGGGATTATTCTTAAACTTCTCATACAAATATGTCTCTTTTTATAGCCACATCTAAACAAAGGCTGGTAACGTGTAATGGATAAGCATGTGAACTTGGAAAAATTAATTAACTCCCATGTGCCTCCTTTACTTTTCTACAAAATGTGGATTATAATGGATTTTTTAAAAGGATAAAATAAGTTAATGTATGTAAACACTTCGTTTACTATTGGGTAGGCACTTAGTTATAATAGGTGTTGTTATTATTGCTATTTTAATACTGTTGATTGAAACTCATGTTTTCTTAGATGTATTAGAAGATCAACACCACCTACAATGAGATCTGTTTTAATGTCAGGTACTTTAGGGACATCATTTCATTTAATCCCGTTTCAGATCAGTTTCCCCAGGAAGCAGACTTTGAGATTAGTGGGAAAGTTTATTAGGGAGTGCTCTTGATTTTAACATCTACAGGAGAAGGGAAGGGAGTAGGATTGGCTAGACAGAGAATTTGAGCCGGGTGCAGTCACAGCAATGACCTTGGCTAATCCCACGGAACACTCTGAATTGAGATGATCTTTCAGGGTTGTCATGTGTCGGGGCTGGAGGGGCTGGCTTTTTTATGCCCTCATCGTTATTGGATTAAGTTTGCTACCTGAAAAGGGATGGATGTCCTCTTGGGAGTTTTATCCCTTTCCCTGAGGTCAGTTCCCAGCAAGAGCTCTGAACTGTGAGACATCAACACTTCTCGAAGCTGGTGTAATTGGACCTCCAGTCCTATTTGGGGGTTCTAGGTGCTGCAGCACCACGCCCACTACTACTACAGTCCACCTTTTGAGTTCAGGTCCACATCTTTACATAAGTGCTGGGACAGGTAGTTCTAGGATTCGGTGGGGCTCTTTGCCTTGGAAAAACTTTTAAGAGAGAGATTAGTAGGATGGACCAGTTGCCACTGGAGCTGCTTTTAAAGTCACAACTGATCCTCATTGTCTCCTATCTATTCTTAGATTCCCTCACTCTCAGCTAGCATCTCTGCCAGTCTAGTCTCAGACTCTCACGTTTGAAGGGTCCAAACCCATGGTCACCATGACCTTCTCAGCCAGGATGGTGACCCCGCTCCTTGCCTGTGAGACCCTTGACATAAGAAGCTCAAAGTGCCCAAGTGGAAACCAAAGCTTAAAGTTCAAAGGACTCTTACTGTGTCCTCTGATAGGATTGTGTGTCTGTGAGTTAAACAACATATCAGCCCTCAGTTAGTGTTCTCGGCTAAGGCCCTGTGGGTGGGAAAGGCAAACCCATAACTGTAATATCTGTCTATTCTAGGGAAAATGAAATCTTACACAGGGTAGAAAGGCTCTCGCATAGCCAAATTACCACAAAAGGGCTGGTAGGCTTCTACAATAGATGCCTCAGAATTGGCCTCTGTTCTTGACAGGTTGACCATTCAGCACTGGTAAAGGGTAAATTTGCCTTTGTGAGTAGGAGTCCAACAAGTGGCACTATGAATGGCTTCCATCCCTGCCACCATGGCTACTCTGTGCATGAGCCCATGTGTCAGTAGTGCTGCCAGTTATAGGCTGGCTGACACCAAGTAGCTGGGGCATTTTCTCTACTTAGTTGTTTAATGCCTCCTCCATAATGGATGCTCTCTGGTGGCTGTTACTCTATAGTGAGGCTCTTAAGCTAGGGTGACCCTTCAGAGTTGTCTAAGATGACAAGGGGTTTGCTTCATATCCTACATTGAACAGGCATTGGTTTCAAGTTGCCCTCAAAAAGGGGGGATGACCTTGGGTGAGGTGGCTTCTAGTGATGAACTGGTAAATGTTTAACAACTGACAATCTTTAAATAAGGAAAAGCCTGATTAGTAGCATTTGCCGATTTTCATGACATGGGTAAGGGGTTGGAAAACTGCAGCCTGCTGGCCCGCCAACTGATTTTATAAATAAAGTTTTATTAGGAGACAGCCACACCCATTTGTTTACATATTGTCTATTCCTTTGCTACCATGGCAGAGTTGACTAATTGCAACAGAGATTATTGCAAAGCCAGAGATTATTACTATTTGGCTCTGTAAAAAATTTGCGGATCCCTTGTATAAATACTCCCACCATGTCTGATTTCAAGCAATCAGCTGAACTCAGAGCTGGGAATTGTTGCCCAGAACTAGACTTCATAAGTATGGTATCAGCCAGTCGTACCACACCACATTGGTGGAGGTCAATTCCCAGATCGGATAAAAGCTGAAGCTGGCAGTTGGCAGTGTGTCCAGAACTGCATTCATTAAAATTCCCGTAGCTTCCCTAGGAGGAAGAATCTCTCATTATGACCATTTTCCAGATCAGAAAACCGAGACTAAAAGTGTCAAATCCACTTTGTCCTAAATTACAAAGCTAGTAAATAGCGAAGCCAAGGTTTACATGCAGATCTGTCATGCCCATTCAGCTAGCTGGCTTAATTTTTACCATCTAATACTATCTGTTCATTCTTTCATTCACTCATTCATTCATTCATTCATTCATTCAACTACTGTTTAGTAAATACCAGCTATGTGCTAGATACTATGATACAGCAAGAAGTAGGACACAAGGGGGACCCTCCCTTTAGCCAGTGACATTGGGTTTCTGGTAGGTTTGCTCATTTGAATGTCTAAATCTGTCATCTCAAAACTTAGCTCAAGTTATGGACCACTACAGTTTTCACTGGTATCTCTCTTCTCTGATTGAATCCCTATTGTACTAATGGTTGGTATCATATAAAATGGTACTTCTTGGTCTCATGATTGTTTTACATTAAGGTCTGCTTTCCAGTCAGTTCATGATCTACTGCCAGAATGTTGGCATTTAAGGGGCTAATGAATCACAACTACCTCCCACCAAACTCACAACCAATTAAGACGTTGACACTAGATTCAGAGACATGAAGATCAAAGTATGATAGAATGTATTGAAGAATTTGGTTATAGCTGCAACAACAGATAATTTATTCAACTGGTAATTACTAGGCACCTACATATGACAGGTCTTGTTCTAGAACCTGAGAATCCAGCGGTGGAAAAGGGAACAAAACATTCCCTCCACTGAGTTTACATTCTAATGTAATCTAGACTCTCGGTACCTCTTCAGTCTGTATCTTAGAACCCACCTATACTGGAAAATGGGTTTTTAGTGGAACTCACTCAACTGCCTGAAAGAAAGACTGCCTCACACCTGTTGGACACCAATGGTAGGGAAAGAAAGATGAGCTTCTAGATCTGACCCTAGAAGCCCAGGCCTACCTCCTTACCCATGGGGGATAAAAAACTGAATGGAAGAGGAGAAAGGAGAGAGTACATCCATTCTGGGGGCTAACTGGGCTCTGAAAAGAAGGATGAAGTATAAGCCATGTTTATGAAGATCTTTACCTTAATTTTAGTCAATTTAGATATTGATATAATTGAAGGCATAGAAAAAGATTCTAGAAGCATTATTGTAATACCGTTTCTTCCAGGGAACAGTAACTCCCCATGGAGACAAGAAGAGAGGGAATAGGTTTTTTATTCTCTATCAAATCGCAGAAATAACGTATAGTATTTAAATCAACTGAATTGCCTAGAACAGGCTAGGAACATAGTAGATATTCAATAAAGTCTTACGGATTGTTTGATTCTAATATTCCCACTTACACTTTGGTAAATATCAGGACCAGAGAATCATAAAGGGGGGGCAAGCATCCCTCTGTTCTGGGTCAGTTGTAAGATTCTCACACTGCTGTTGCAGCTGCTGCTGCTTCTTCTTCTTCTTCTTCTTCTTCTTCTTCTTCTTCTTCTTCTCCTCCTCCTCCTTTTGATAATTAGAGTATCAATAATATCAGTAAATACTGTGAGGCAAATGTTTTGTACTTGCCTGGGTAATACCCACTGGGTGCCTTGCTAAAATTACATGGTTCTTTCTGGATGGAAAACACTCTGTTTATAAAATGCCCTATTATCATGCTCATGATGAATGAGCTGTGTTTATTTGTTTCTTTCCTGGCTGTCTTTAGAAGATGATCTAAGGTTAATGGTGAAAATGTTACCAAAATAAATGGTTTTGTGTAGTCAAATATTTCATCTGAGCACTCTGTTTCAGGAAACTTGGGAAGAAAACAAATGAATAGTTTTTGGAGTGTTTGAATTCATTCCTTAACTTTAGTGCTGCTAAGGTTTCCAAGATATGTTTAAAAATGTATTTTTCAAGTTACCCACAAAGTCTACAATGCCTCCCCTGACATATCAATTACAACATTATACATATTTTCTTTTGGAAAATCCTCAAAAGGATGTAGAAGATGATTTCAGATGTCTCCATCAAATTGTCCATTTTCCACATGAAATGGTTCCATAGAATCATAATCTTTCATGAAAATGAAAGTCACCAGACCTGGTTTAAAAAATTTCCTTAAGGGGCGCCTGGGTGGCTCAGTCGTTAAGCGTCTGCCTTCGGCTCAGGTCATGATCCCAGGGTCCTGGGATCGAGCCCCACATTGGGCTCCCTGCTCCGTGGGAAGCCTGCTTCTCCCTCTCCCACTCCCCCTGCTTGTGTTCCCTCTCTCACTGTGTCTCTCTCTGTCAAATAAATAAATAAAATCTTTAAAATAAAAATTCCTTAAATTGACATCTTATTCTGAAAATAAGTAGATGTAATATTTGCCACGAATCCTTACAAGTTTGGACGGCTTTGAAAAAAAAGATATGTGGTCTTGTGGGTAAAATATAGGACTTTTGTGTCACAGATTCTGACTTAGGTCAGACTTAGTTGGAGAACTGCTCTGTCTTCCATGAGAATTTCTCTCACTTTTGGTCAAAGTTCTACATAAATCACTGCTCCTAAGTGATGCTGCCAGGATGACGTCATTATCATTTCTTTCCCACTGGGCTTTGGGATTCTTCTAACAATCTCCTTTAGGTCCAGCTAAGTACAAAGGACTATTTCTCAGACATCTCCTTTCTGCAAGGATTTACAGACCCAGAAATACTGGCAAATGCCGAAGCCATTTTTTGTCTTGCAGCCAATATTACTTCGGAGTCACAGAGAGGTTTAAGCTTCAACAATGGACTTAAAAATGGCAGCCTAATAAGAGAAGGACCCTATACCATAAGAGATTTAAGATCAAGATTTTTTAGTTAAAAAAAAGAAGGAAAGAAAAGAAAGGGAAAGAAAAAGATTAATATATACCAAATCCTGGCAAGGCAAAGTGAATTTTTCTTCCAAGTCCTTCTGGTGAACTCCAGCATAAGAAGTTATACATCTGACTCTTGTAAACATTATTCTTTTTCTAAACTTTGAGTTACAATACCTTTGGGGGAGGGTCCAAAATTGACTTAAAGGGAAAAGAAAGATATCATTTGAAATTCCAGTGGAAAAGTTTCCAGTGAAAAGTATTTACTGGCTCCTTGAAGGGTTATATTCTATTTTGGTCCCTTAATTTATTATTATTTATTTAACATAAAATAAGTTTAATTGCTTTTCATAATTATGAGTAACTTTTGCTCTTCTGAGGTCGGAAAATTTAGGCAACAGGAAAGAGAGGGGGAAATGTTTACAATTCTACCTGCCTGTGTATAAGCAAAATTAATACAGGTGTGACTCCACAGATTTATATTTATTTAACAAGATATTCATTGATTTTCTGTGGCAGGTGCTTTTCTAGGGGATAGAGGGAAAGAGGCAACTATAAGATGCGCCTTCATGGAGCTTACATTCTGAAGGCAAAGAAAAGTAAACAAGTAAATACTTTGATATATGAAATAGAGGCAGGGAGTGATAAGTGCCATTAAAAAAATAGTTCATGATAAGAAAAGTGATGGTGGAGTGGTGGGAGGGTAGTTTTCATCTCAGAAAGACTCTCTGAAGAGGGGACATTTGAATAGAAACTAGAAGAGACAGAGCTCTTAGGCTTTTAGGCTTTGTCAAGAGCTAGGCAAAATCACCCTAGCAGACAGCAAGTGAAAAGACAGTAAGATGCAAATTTCAATGGTAGTTCAAGGAAAAGCAAGATAGCCAGTGTGGGACACAGAGAGAAGGAAGAGACGCAGTCACGTGACAGGCAGAGGCCAGCTCAAATTGGGCTTTGCAGGCCATAAGAGGGGGTCTGGATTTTATTCTAATCCGATTTGTGTTTTTCCAAGCTCAGTGTGGTTGCTGTGTGAAGACTTTAGAGGAGCAGTAAAGGAAGCAGGCATACAAGTTAGGGAATGTGTGCAATAATCCACACACTGAGTAGATATGGGATGGACTGGGGTGGAAGCAGTGGCCACCATGACAAGTGGCCATTTGGCAGACTGTTGTAGAGATCAGGCTGACAGGATTTGATGATGCTTTTGATGTGGGGAGGGAGGTAAAGATGTCAGTCTATAACGCTATTATAACACCACTTCTTTTACTAATAGACTATGGTCAAGCTGGCAATAGAGGTCTCCCTGAGCTTCTTCATGGCCAGATGGCAGTCAATAAATAGTCATCTCATAGTTTTTCTCAAATGAGAAAAACACAGATTGTTTTTGATTTAGAAACAGTGAAATGACATTCTTGTACATAAAACTATACATATCTGATTGTTTCCAAAAGATACTGCAAAAAGACAAATTGTTAGATCAAAGAGGTATTCACCTTTAAAATTGGGTGTGCTATTTGATCCTCTGTTCTTCTCTTTAAGGTAATCCTGTGATATGAAGTCTCAGTTTCCTAATTTTTAGCAACAGATACAATTTGGGCTTGTCCATTCCATTAATGGTTTTTCTAGATAAAAGAATGAATTTATAGAGCAGGTATGAAGAAGGAAATTTTCTGAGTGATTTTGAAGAGAAGATGATATTTGGATTGAGGATTTCATTCTTTACGATATAAAGCCAGGATTTCCCCACCACCTGACTTTGGGTCACTCTTGGCTGCCATGTTGTTGCTCAAATCAGTGTCTTCCAGTAGAGCCAGTTTGTGCAGTGGTTTTTGAGGTCTTTCTTTGAGGTCTTTGAGGTCTTTGACCCTGACACTGGCCCTGGAAGTCTCACTTCATTTTTTTTTTTTTTAAAGATTTTATTTATTTATTTGAGAGAGAAGTTGAGAGGAGAGAGAGAGCACATGAGAGGGGGGAGGGTCAGAGGGAGAAGCAGACTCCCTGCTGAGCAGGGAGCCTGATGTGGGACTCGATCCCGGGACTCCAGGATCATCACCTGAGCTGAAGGCAGTTGCTCAACCAACTGAGCCACCCAGGCGCCCTGGAGGTCTCACTTCAAAGCCCAAAGGGCCAGTCTGCACATGTCCAGAGGCAGTATCATGTCCAGTTTAGCAGGACAGGCAAGATGTTTTTGGGAAAATGGGAGAAAAGGATACTCACAAAAACTCCTTTTAAGTAGTTCTCCAGAATAAATGGCACAGCTAAAGAGAAAGCACCGCCCCTTACTATCGCTGTGCTTTTATCTAGGTGATTTCACTACTCTGGTCCTCACTATAATTAACTACGAAATGAGACTTTAACTTCTACCTTGTGTGGTCAGCATATATAAGGGTGTTTGCCAAACATGTTAAACTCAAGATATATGACATACTTTTTGTAGGAATTGTTCACTGCACACGTACTATGTGCCAATTTAGGTACCAATTGCTTGATATCTATTATCCATTATCTCATTTATTCCTCATGATAACATCAGAGTAGATAATTTTTTTAAAGATTTATTTATTTATTTATTTTAGAGAAAGAGTGTGCAGGGGGGAGTGGCACAGGGAGAAAGTGTCTTAAGCAGACTCTGCACTCAGCATAGACCCCGACACAGGGCTCGATCTCACGACCCTGAGATCACCACCTGAGCTGAAACCAAGAGTCAGACTCTCAACAACTCCCCTACCCAGGCACCGCTGGATAATATTTTTATTTCATATTTCAGATGAGGAGAGCGAGGTCCGAGGCATTTTGTGATTTGCTCAAAGTCACAGAGCTAACAAATGGTAACTCTGGAGCATGAATGCAGGGTGTCTGATTACAAAGAACCAACCTGTCCCAAGCACATTCTTGGTGCTCAATCTCAATTTTAGCCTTGATGGACTCTGGCAGGGGAGGTAGTGGATGCTTGTCTTTCATCTGGAACTTGGTAGAAACAGCCACAGAGAAAACTGCCCTTTTTCCTTGATTTTACATATCTGCTTCCTACTCAGATACTCCTGGCTCATGGAATTCAAATTTAAAATGTCCAGTTAGAAGCTACTATACACTCATGGCAGGCATTCTGTATCCGGTGGGAGATTTGAGATAATCCATTGGATTATGGTCAATGATTCAGAGACGTCTCCTCTTCTCCGGCTTTCCCACCTTGACTCATAGAGAAGGAATTTCAGGCCTTTTAGAAAAGGGAAGGAGGGAACTTCTGCTCTTTCTTCCACGCCATCTTTGGGGGGAGCCACTTATCTGATTGGTGTGATTAGGAGAAGCCCAGGCCCCTTCTGAGCGGGTCAGCCTGGACCTTGGCGGGTGTATTCTGTTTTATGTGGACACATCTTCTAAGTAGAAGGCAAACCTGGGATGGACCCAGTCTAGGCCGTGAAGCCTGCGCACCTCTGATCTCTTGGACTCCCTCGGATGGGCAGAGTGCGTGTCAGAACTGGGACTTGACCCTGACACTGGCCCTGGAAATCTCACTTCAAAACCCAAGAAACTCACCACACACTGTTTAACTAGGACAGATTTTGGTAGAAAGAAAAAGCAGACCAACCCTCCTCCTTTCCTTATTAATTTGGTGGCTTTAACCAGCACGCTCATTCTTTTTTATCATGAACCTCCACTGGCCCAGATTGGCCAGCTTTCTTTAGAAACAAGGGACAGAGACATAACAGAGACATTCCAGGAAAGTATCTTTCCCAGGATCACAGACCTGGATATTTGCTCAGAGATGCTGATCTTTGAGATCCATCCAGCAGTGAGAATTAAATAATACAAGTAGTATTCACAGGGACATCCAAAGAATATTCTAGAACACAAGTCAGCAAATGACGTACCACAGGCCAAATGTAGCCTGTCACTTGTTTTTTAAATAAAACTTTTTGGGAACACAGCCACACCCATTTGTTTTCATGTTGTCCAAGGCTGCTTTGTCAAAACAATGCCAGAGTTGAGTCATTTTGACAGAGACTGTATGGCCCACAATGCCCCAAATATTTACTATCTGGTTTCTTACAGAAGAAGTCTTCTGAACCTTGTTCTAGATTCTCAGTGCTTTTCAAACTTCAACGTGCAAATAAGTTACTTAAGGATCTTTTTACTAGGTTCAGGGGTGGGGATCATGACACTATATTTCTTTCTTTTTTTTTTTTTTTTAAAGATTTATTTATTTATTTATTTTAGAGACAGAGAGAGAGGGAGGAGGGGCAGAGGGAGAGGGAAAGAGAAACCCAAGCCGATTCTGTGCTGAGCACGGAGCCTGACACAGGGCTCGATCTCACGATCCTGAGATTATGACCTGAGCCGAAACCGAGAGTCAGACTCTCAACCAACTGTGCCAACCAGATGCTCCAAGACTATATTTCTAAACAAATTCCCAGGTCATGCCAGTGTTGTTGGTCCTTGGGTCACATTTTAAGTAGCAAGGTTCTAGTACAGTACTGTCCAAAAGAACTTTCTGCAATGATGGGCATGTTCCGCAGCTGCCCTGATCCTTATGGTAGCCACCGGCCACGTGTGGCTCTTGAACACTCAAAAAGTAGGTAGTGCAACAGAGGAACTGAATACCTAATTTATTTAATTTCCATTATTTTAGATATGAATGGTCACATGTAGCTAGTGGCTACCTTATTGGACAGCATAGTTCTAGAGAATAAGTCGTAGATTTGATTGCTTGTTTGTAAGAAGAAAACCAAACCATGCATGGCTGGCTGAGGTTTTCTTCCTACTTAAAAAAAAAGGAAAAGAAAAGAAAAAAGATAGGTATTAGCATTACAGACAAGTTTAGAGGATATTAAGTCTTGGCTTACTCACGGGGGAGGGGGGCTCAGAGATACTGCAATCTGGCCTGAGTATAATAAACCCCTTTGTTACATTTAAATACCATCATACTATCCTATATACAGCAAAGCATCGGGATGTTTTATAGTAACAATGCAGCCATACGAAAACCCCAGACAACTCTAAAAAGGCGCTAATTATTATTATTAGTGTTTTGCGCTAACAATAAATGTCAAATGGAACCCTGAAAACAAATAACTACCTGTCACCAAGTGAATGAAAGGCAATTTTAGTAAAGTGAATTAAAACCCCAAACATCACCAAGCCCAACCGGTGAGCAATGCCAAGGCAGCTTAGCAGGCGCCGTGGCGAATGCCTTTCCCGGAGCTGCAGGGATAGGACGTCCTTGGGGCAGAGCACTGGGGGCCATGCCAGCTCATTAGCGCCCAGGGCACCTGGAAAGAGGAGGTGGGCAGAGCTGACAGGAGGGGGCCAGTGCATCTTCAGGAGCAGGCCCTCGGTCCCAGCAAATGGAAATTGGAGACCATTAAGAAGGGGAGAATCTTTATTTATTGGCCGGGCTGTAGCCTGCTTGAGCGTTATCAGTGAAAAATTAAAGTTGGACAGCAGAGTGCAGATTTGTTTTCATGACATATTTCCCTTAGATTTTTCAAAGTGCATTCTGGGTGTCTCCCAAAGACTATTTTTTAAAAATAAATCGCACATTTTATTTTTTCAAACTTCATTTATCTTTGATATCTGATTGACATATTCAGGACAGTCTAATCCTTTCTGCCGAAGTGAGCTATGACAGCAGCTGCGGCAACAATCGACATTACAGAGCCCTCCCCAGGAGCAGCGCTGCGTCTTCCCCGATGCCGGCGACGGGGACCTGGCGGGTTCTCTCTAGATGGCTATGCAGGTGGAGGGATCCATCCCTTGGGTCGGCAGATAGATGAGGCTTAGAGGCTTGAATCAGCTCTCTCTAATTACTGCAGAATCATCAGAGAAACTGGGAGCCTCATGAAAGAGGCAAGAGGCTGGGGCTTGTCTCTCTAATCTTCTTACTTTGTTATAACCACTGGGGAAGTTGGAGATATTTAGCCTCGTTACCACGAGCAGCTGAGTATATTCTACCTGGTCTAGAACTGACTTCTCTCTCTCTCCCTTTCTCTCCTGACCTTTTCTTTCTCTTTCTTTCTTTTCAGTGTTTGAATTGATAATATAGCCACACACTTGTTCTAAACCCAAAATTGGGTCATTCAGAGCAAAAAGGCTTCCTCTCCCCTTACCTCTTGGCCGTCCTGCAACCCTTCTCTCAAATATCTCATTCACTGGATTTTTTTTTTTTCCCTACACAAATAAATGCATATTCACCTAAGTACGTGCATGTACACACATTCTTTTTTCTTCTTTTCTACACGAATGGTAAATTATACACGTTGTTTTCACCTTGCTTTTTTTTATCCTAAAATCTTTTATCTTGGAAATCATTCCAGATCAGTTAATAAGAACTTGGTCTTTCAAAAAAGAAAAACAAATGCAATACACTCCAATATATAGTCATAGCATCAATTATTCATTAAGTTTCCCGAACCTGGAGGCATTTAGGGAATTTCCAAACTTTTGCTCTTACCAACAACCCTGCAGTAAATAACCTTGAATACAGGTCATTCCACACATGGGGGAGGGCGTCTGTGGAAATAAATACCTAGAAGTGGGCTAGCTGGGGCAAAGGGTAAGTGCATTTGTAATTTTGATAAATATTGCCAAATTGTCCTCTACAGAGGTTGCGGGATTTATATTGCCATCAGTCATACATGAGAAGGCCTATTTCCCATACTCTCACTCCCAGAGGGTTTTATCAAACTTTGTGATGTTTGCAAACTGGGAAAGGAAAAATGGTCTCCCGGTAAAATTTTAATTCACATTCCTCTTGAGTCAGGTATTAAGTATCTTGTAATATATTTTTTTATGAGATATATGTGTTCCTTGTAAATTGTCTCTGCACGGTCTGTGACTCTTCCGTTTGTCATTTCCAATGGAAAAATTTTACATATGGGGAAAAGTAGCGCTTAGTCTGTTTAACGAGAAACTCGTGTTTTGTTCTTTGTGGTAAAAGATGTGGGTTATCTTTTAGTTATAGAGAAAACAGTGATTTGATGTGTATTCATTCATTCATTAAAAACCCATCAACGGAGGACCTACTATGTACCAGCTCCTGTGTTGGGTCCTTTGCCGCCGGTTCTAATGGGAGAGACAGACAATTAAGCAAGCAGGAATAACCATTAGTGGTGAGCAGGATGGACAATAGTTCCCACTGAGGGGTGGGGAGTATCCTGACGGAGGTGATTTAGAAGCTGACACTGAAGGGCAAGGAAGAGGTGGTGGGGCAAGAAGTCAGGGTGGGGATGGGGAAGACGAGGGGTGCTTTAGGCCAAAAAATGACTTGTGTTAAAGAGGAACAAAATGTGTGTGTGTGTGTGTGTGTGTGTGTGTGTGTGTGTGTGTGTTGAGGAAGTGATAAGAATTCAGTGTGATGGAGGCAGAGATGAAAGGAAAGAGGGAGCAGGGATTGCCTCGACAGGGGCAAAATTATGGGTATTTTGAGGGTCAGACTAATATTCACTCACACTGATACTGGGCAAGTGCTGGAGACATTGATGGATAAGAATGACAAGTCCCTTCCTTCATGGAGCTTGCATTTTAAATGGGGGGGGGCAGAAATAATAAATACATGAACAAATAAATAAAAGAAAATCCTCATGTCTAGTGCAATGAAAGAAATACATGGGGCGATTTTGGGAAATCATAGCAGGGTGTCCTTCAGATAGGGTGTCTGGGGCAGGCGCCTCTGAGTTGGTGACACTCAAGCTAGGACAGGCTAAATGAGAAGAAACAAGGATGCAAAGAGCAGAGCAGAGAAGCTCATTTCCATCTCAAATACAGTAGTCCTCCCCCATCTGTGGGGGACACGTTCCAAGAACCCCAGGGATGCCTGCAATCACGGATGGTACCAAACTCTATATATACTATGTTTTTTCCTCATGCCTATGATAAAGTTTAATTTATAAATTAAGCATAGCAAGAGATTAACAATAATTATAGACCAAGTATAGTATGCTGTAATAAAAGTTATGTGAATGTGGTCTCTCTCTCTCAAAATATCTTACTGTAAGGTACTCACCCATCTTTTTGTGATGATGTGGGATTATACAATGCCTACATGATGAGATGAAGTGCGCTGAATGACATAGGCATTGTGACATGGTGTGAGGTGACTATTGACCTTCCGACACTCTATGGGCCATACAGTCTCTGTCCCAACTACTCAGCTCTGTTGCTGTAGGGCCAAAGTGGCCATAGACAATATGTAAGCCAAAGGGGAGTGACCGTGTTTCAATAAAGCTTTATTTATGGACACTGAAATTTCAGTTGGATGTAATTTTATGTATCACAATCTATTATTCTTCGTTTTCTTTTTTATCAAACATGAAAAATACAAGTGCCCTTCTTAGCTCACAGGCTGAACGAAAGCAGACAGGGGGCCAAATTGGCCCGTGGGCCGCGGTTGGCTCACCAGGGCCCTAATTTGAGAGCAACAGGAGTGGAAGAAACGGCTTCACCACTAGTAGTTACTGATCCACTACTGAAGGGAGGAAGAGACAGGAAGGAGAAAGAAAGAGAGGAGAAAATATGCAAATTGCATTAACTTTTAACTTCGACTTCAGATAACTCTCGGTAGGACTCACCAAGATAACAATTTAACACTATGGATGAAACCCCTTAATATTATGTCTCCTTTTCTTTTTTTTTTTTTTAAAAGATTTTATTTATTTATTTGACAGAGAGAGACACAGTGAGAGAGGGAACACAAGCAGGGGGAGAGGGAGAGGGAGAAGCAGGCTTCCCGCTGAGCAGGGAGCCCGATGTGGGGCTCGATCCCAGGACCCTGGGATCATGACCTGAGCCGAAGGCAGACGCTTAACGACTGAGCCACCCAGGCGCCTTGTCTCCTTTTCTTAAAAAATCCACTTTGAGAAATGTATCCAGATCAAATGAGCAAGTTAATGCACAAAGATATATGTATAAGGATGTTCTTATAGTATTATTTACCATAAAAAATTCACAACCCTAACCATGCAGCGAACAGTGGATTGGTTAGATAATATCACAATGGGAAATCATGCATCTATCAAACATGATTATGTAAATGCCTACCTATTGACACATAAAGGCACTGATGATATATGAAGGACGAATTGTAGGTCACAAAATATTAGGTTTCATGTGAGCCCACTTTTGCAATACACGTAGTTATGTGTACATACACGCAAGGGAACACCAGAAAGCTGCCTAACAAAATATTTATATTGGTTGCTCCTGGATGAAAAGATTATGGGCTTTTATACATTTTTCTATATTTGCTAAAATTTATATTATTAGAAGATGTTGCTTTTATCAGCACAAAAATGGAGGCTGTAAAAATAGAATAGACAAAGATAATTTGGAAGGATTTCAGCTTTGTGCCATGTGTAAAAGATCTCATCTAAAAATATCTTGAAAATACAACTTCCTTCAGATTCTTAGAGTGTCTGGATGCTTTCTTCCATCTTCTCCTGCGCTACATATTGAATCTGTGTTTTCTTCTTGTTGGATGGTTAAATTCATAACCTCCCTCCCAGCCTGCTTCAGTAACCTGCCATCTGTCTTCTTTCTGACCTGTTGAGGACTCACAAAAACATTAGTTCTCTCGAAAGCATGGCACTTGGGAACAACGTAGAGGGAGATGTGGAATTTTTATTGCTTTTCTTCTGTTTTCCTTTCTCTGGGTCCTCCTTTTTCTCTCTGCCTCCGCACCAGCGAGGCTGGTGCACATACTTGCTCCCACCCTCTGTCAGCCCCCAGAGCCACACTCTTGCTGTGACAGTGACGGCAGCCGTCCTGGTTGTGATTTATCTTCGCAAGTTGCCAAATCGCTCTTGGTAGCATGTCTGGGCTTGGTGAATAATGAGAAAGACCTACCATCCATCTCAGGACAAAACAATGTGAGCAGTTACATTTAAATTTAGCGATTTTCTCCCCTTCAGCTTATTTCTTCTTTTCTGATCCAAAAGGGCCCGTTTAAGGGCCTGTGTGGTAAATACCCACATAATTGTGTCACAAAGGCAGAGGATCATTTTTCACCAGAGTCAATGATCGCTGTGGATCAGCTGCCATCCTGAAGTTGCAAATTCTGCTCAAAGTCTCGTCTCTTAAAAGCAATTGCTCTGGACCTTCAGAGGGGACTCATTTCAATGTCAACGACCGAAGCTCAGGTTATTGCACCGGGAATGCTGTTCATAAATTGCCAGAAGACACGACCTCTACGTAAGGCAACATTTGGGATCCGGATGTGCCTCCCTGACAAACAATCAGGGAAGGATGAAACACGGAAATGTAGTCTCCCCCGTGATGTGACAGCAGCGAGGTGTGGGGAGAGAAAGCTCTGGGGACACGAGTAGACCTGAGTTTGAATCCTTGCTCAGCCACTTATTGTCTAGCTGTTTGACTTGAGCAAATTATGTCTTCTCTGCACCTGCTCCCTCATCTATGAAATGGATTATGCACACCTATTTGTGGGATTGTTATGAAGGTACGGCAGATTGTGTTTTCCAAAGATGGCAGTGAGACTATCTCCCGTGCTACAATTTCTAGAATGTACCCACTGCCTTATCCAGAAGGAGAGTCTCATTTTCCTTCCCTTGAGTCTGGGCAGACTTGTGACTCACTTGTAAGCAACAGAATGTGGTGGGGGTGAATCTGGATGTCTTTGGAGTATAGGGCACAAACTGAGATGAGGCATTCACACTTGGACCCTAAAAAAGAAGTCCAGATACCCTGAGGCTGTCATGCCATGAGGCAGCTCAAACAGCCCTGTGGGGAAGCCAAGGTGAGGTTGTTGTTATCAATAAACCCAGCTGAGGTCCCAGCCACTGACCAGCATTCACCATTAGCCACATGAGAGAAGCCATTCCTGATAATTTTAGCTCGCAACCCCCAGTTACCCCCAGTGTTCCAGCGTTCCCAGTGGACCCCCTAGACACTGTGAGACAGAGCCTAGTCATCCCTTGTGCCGTGTCCAGCTTCCTCACCCACACTATCTGAGAGCAAAGGAAAATCATTGCCTTATGCCACTAAATTTGGAGTAATTTGTTATGTAGCAATAGTAACAGGAAAAGGATGCTCAGGGGACAAAATCCTATACAGTAGATAGCACGTAGTAGGACTCTTAATAAGTGACAATTCTAATAATTTACACCATTTTCTTCTCTAAATTAGACTTCAGGTATGACAGGAGGTGGTAAGATAGCAATACGGGGACCTCCACCTCTAGCAGATGGAAGGGAATGATCTGTTCCGCTTTCATTCCTTCGTACACGCATGTCAGTGAGATCTGGATGTTTCCTGGCGGGCTGCTGGGTGTGGGGCGAAGCCAACCACAGAGACGTGGGCTCTCCCCACGGGGAGTCCAGTAGGGCAGAAAGATAAACAAGTGAATAAACGAGTAAGAAAATGGCAAAGCTGTGAGGAAGCAAAGTAGGATCATGTGTTAGAGGGTGGGGAAAGGACATGAAGCTGAGAATCCTACCCACTGGTACGCAGAGTAAGTTCCAGGCAAACTTAAGAAAGTGGCTTATTTCCATGCCTCATGTTTGCAAGTTCTGCCTCCCTCGGTCTTATGCAATGGTCTTTTGGCCACATTTTTTCAAAACTGCACAGGACTGGGGCGCCTGGGTGGCTCAATCGGTTAAGCGTCTGCTTTGGGCTCAGGTCGTGATCCCAGGGTCCTGGGATCGAGCCCTGCATCGGACTCCCTGCTCAGTGGGGGACCTGCTTCTCCCTCTCCCTCTGCTGCTCCCCCTGCTTGTGCTTTCTCTTACTCTCTCCTGCTCTCTGTCAAATAAATAAATAAAATCTTAAAAAAAAAAAAATTGCACAGGACCAGAAGCTCTTTGAAGCTGGGGACACCCCCGTGCTTGGTCCTGGCTGTGCTCTGCGGCCCATTGCAGGTTTGTCCTGGAGTAGACATTCATTTCAACAGTTTCAAATGGACAGAATACTCTGCAAGAATCTTCAGAAATCCCATATGAAGAAATACAAGGGATACTGTGTCACACACAAAATCTATGTGCCTATAACATATATTTGATATGTGAAGTATTGAATATAGAGAACCACTCAGGTATATTAACTCCTTGAATGTTGGCTTCTTTTTTTTTTTTTTTTAAAGATTTTATTTATTTATTTGAGAGAGAGAATGAGATAGAGAGAGAGCATGAGAGGGGGGAGGGTCAGAGGGAGAAGCAGACTCCCCGCTGAGCAGGGAGCCCGATGCGGGACTCGATCCTGGGACTCCAGGATCATGACCTGAGCCGAAGGCAGTCGCTTAACCAACTGAGCCACCCAGGCGCCCTGAATGTTGGCTTCTTGAATATAACTCCTTAAATTTTATAACAGACACATTTTTGTGTCAGTTAAAAATATTAATTTGTCATGAAACGATAATAAGTGTATAAAATTTCATATGAAGTATGATGTCACAAATGCAAATGAAATTCCTTTTAGCATCTCCCTTGCTGTGATACCTCCACCTTCGTGTGGTAACCTCTATATCAATTTGCCTTTTCTTCTGACTTCCTAAGCATTTTTGTGCCCATATGTCTGTGCCCACGGAACATACAAAATACTGTTTTGTGCTTTTAGAACCTTTTGGTTGTTGGAAAATGCCTCATATGGTGAGTCATGTTTCTGCAACTTGCTTTTTTTTTTTAAGATTTATATATTACTACATCAAAAACTAATGATGGAATGTATGGTGATTAACATAATAAAATTTTTAAAAATGACTTAAAGATTTATATATTTATTTGAGAGAGAGAGTGTGTATGAATGGGGAGGGAGCAAGAGGCAAAGGGAGAGAGAATCCTTAAGCAGACTCCTCACTGAGCGTGAAGTTTGATCTCACGACCCTGAAATCATGACCTGAGCCAAAATCAAGAGTTGGATGCTCAACCCTCAATTAATTTTTAAATCAAATATCGAACAAATGGATGATCGGCATTCCGGAAAGTCTAAAGCGTATAACATGTATTACTATGTTATGTTGTATTAAAATGTACAGTATGGTGTTTAAATGCAGATGACCCTTGTCCTGGGCAAGCTTGTCTCTTCTCTCTAATAACCTGGGGGACAGGGGTGGACAAACAGAATCCTCGCCCCATGGATAGAAATATTTCAGAGAGCCAGAAGAACATTCCAAAAAAGTAGAAGTATTGGTTTGGGGGCTGTTGTCTGGTATGATTAAGAGCAGGGAGGGGGCTGGAGGAGAGGCATGGTGCAGAAAATCATGACACAGACACAGAGTTGTTTCCTAATAAAAAAAAAAATCAAACTTTTCCACGAGGCCCTGTCAGCAGCTCTTCAAGCAGCACGGCTAATTTTAAATTTTATTTAAATCAACAAATTGTACACACTTGAACACGGAAACAGAATACAAGGAAAACAGAAGACGCCCTAACAGAGCAATGTCTAATAAACATTATGCTTCTCAGAGATATTTGCTGTTTAATCACCCTGTAAAAGGACGCATTCAGCCAAAAGATGTCTGATAGCATCTTGCTAAAGGCGATGGTGCCAGGTTTCCTGGCTTCTGAGTTCAGGAAGCAAATTTGTTTTCTCTCCTCCCCATTTGCCTTTTTTTTTTTTTTTTAATACCAAGATCTGAGAGGCTCTATCTCTTGGACCATTCAGAGGATAAAGCATTTGTGCTCTGAGTAATAATAATAATGCACATTTATTCAATAATTTCTTTTTCAAAAAAAAATTTTTAAGTACTCTCTACACCCAACATGAGGCTCGAACTCATGACCCCAAGATCAAGGGTCACATGATCTACCGACTGAGCCGGCCAGGTGCCCCTATTGAATAGTTTCTTTGTCAGGACTGGCTATATACTTTGTGGGGGCCCAGTGCAAATGAAAATGTGGAGCCCTTGTTCAAAAAGTATAGGAATTTCAAAATGGTAACAACAGAGCATTAAGCCAAGCACGGAGCATTTCTGAGTGTGGACCGGTACAGTTGCCCAGGTTGAGCATCCAGGAAGCCAGCCTTGATTTGTGGTCATCTGGGGAAGATCTCCTTTTTTGAGCAGCAGAGTTCTCCCCTGCTTCTCTGCTCCAAGAAAGGCAACATGACTGGATCGATGAAACCCCATGAGATTGACAATGCGTGGCCCCTGAAGGTTTTCTAAGGATGGACCAGCTAACTGCTCAGCTTTTATTTTGCTGGCTATTATGCAGGCTGAGGGTTAAGTTACTAGGGTAAATATTTGAAAGTCAGGGTTGGGAGTTATACAGGCCAGAAGAAAAAACAAGGAAAATGAGAAGACACTGGTGCCCAGAGTAGAACTTTGAGGAAAGAACAGATTTGAAAAGAGATTTTTAAAAATGACATTTACAAACAAATAATCCAGTTAAGAAATGGGCAGAAGACATGAAGAGACATTTTTCCAAAGAAGACATACAGATGGTTAACAGACACGTGAAAAGATGTTCAACATCACTCATCATCAGGGAAATACAAATCAAAACTACAATGAGATACCACCTCACACCTGTCAGAATGGCTACAATTGACAACACAAGAAACAACGGGTGTTGGTGAGGATGTGGAGTAAGGGGACCCCCCTTACATTGTTGGTGGGAATGCAAAAGGATGCAGCCACACTGGAAAACAATATGGCAGGCCCTCAGAAAGTTAAAAATAGAACTACCCTATGACCCAGCAATTGCACCACTACGTATTTATCCAAAGGATACAAACATAGTGATTCGAAGGGGCACATGCACCCCAGTGTTTATAGCAACATTATCAACACTAGCCAAATTATGGAAAAAGCCCAAATGTCCATCAAGTGATGAATGGATAAAGAAGATGTGATATACACACACACACACAGCGGAATATTACTCAACCTTCAAAAGAATGAAATCTTGCCATTTGCAATGATGTGGATGGAGCTAGAGTACATTATGCTAACTGAAATAAATCAGCCAGAGAAAGACAAATACCATATGATTCCACTCATGTGGAATTTAAGAAACAAACACGGGGGAGGGGGGAAAAAGAGAGAGGGAGGCAATCCATAAGAGATTGTAACTATAGAGAACAAAGGGAGGGTTGCTGGAGGGGAGGTGGGCACGGGATGGGCTAAATGGGTGGTGGGTATTAAGCAGGACACTTGTTGTGATGAGCACCGGGTATTCTATATAAGTGATGAATCACTAAGTTCTCCTCCTGAAACCAGCATTACACTATATGTTAACTAATAGAATTTAAATAAAAACTTGAAACAAAAATAAATAAATAAATAAATAGAATGACGTTTTGCTACACGTGATGTAGGTGATGTAGGTCCTCTTCCTCCCTTTCCCTAAAACCTCTTAAGCAAAAGCTACTTAGCCACTAAAGCAGCAGAGGAAGAATGTGGTAAGATGTTGTGTATGGTCTTGAAGTGGGTGAAAGGAGAGATCTGAGGCCACCCATGAAATCATCACTTTCCTTGGGTCCCACATAAATTATTTAATTCTCCCAACAAAGCTATAATAACTTCATTACAGAACTTCATGTGTCCATATTCTATTCAATGGTCAGCTTTTGAAAAATATTGATTTATAGGCGTTTTTGTTAAGGAAACTAGTCCTTCATCCCCTGAGTTACAAATATGTTTCCCATTTGCCTCTTAGTTTTGTTTTTGGTATCATTCTCCCCACGCAAATTCTTTATAAATATTTGTATTAGCTTACTACGGCTGATGTAACAAATTACCACAACTGGATGGCTTAAAACAACAAAATTTATTCTCTTACAGTTCTGGAGGGTAGAGATTCCAAATCAAGATGGTGGCCGGGTCATGCTCTCTCCAAAGGCTCTTGGGAAAATCCTCCCTTCTTCTTCCAGCTTCTGGTGGTTTCTAGCAATCCTTAATGAGCTTTGGTTGCAACGGCATCTCCGTATCTGCCTTTTGTCTTCACATGGCCTTCTTCCCTGAGAATCTGGGCATCCAAATCTCCCTCCCCTTGCGAAGACATTAGTCCTTGAGTTGAGGCCCATCTTAAACTATAATAACCTCTTCTTAACAGGATTAGATCGGCCAAGACCAAGAGTTTTTTCCTGTGACAATGAAAAAATTCTTCCATATTTTCTAGGAAGTAATAGGTTCCACTTAATAAGTTGCATTTAAATGCTTGGACATCTGGTGTAAGTTTTAGTGGAGTGAGGTAGGATTCCTTTTTCTTTTTTTCCCCAAATAGCTATTCAGATGTCTTCATAACATATATAGAATAATGAATCTTTTCCAAACTGATTTCAGGGTCACTCTTGTACATAATAAATTTCCATATTTATTTGTGCCTATTGTCTAAATTCATTCCATTCCATTGATGTGTTTATTCCGCACCAAAACCACCATGGTGTTAGACTATGTTGCAGAATTTCCCTGACTCTTCTTATTTATTATTTTTTATTGAACTTTAGAATTAGATCTTCCAGCTCAAAAAAAGTGATAGCATTTCTACTGAAATCATGTTAAATATATAGATTTACTTGTGAAAATGAAAATCATGCCAATATCCATTTTTTAAAAGTCTTCTTCTAACTCCTTTAGAAGCAATTTAAAGTCATCTTCTTCAAAGTCTGTCCCATTGCTTTTTAAGTTTAATGCTAGGAGGGATTCTCTATCAAGAAAGGATATTGACTTCTATCAAAAGCCTTTCAGCATCTATGGTGACACATTTTTCTTTTGATCTATTAATATAGGTTTTCCTAATACTGAATTGTTCCTGAATGTTAAGAAGTTGGGAAGCAAATTCTTCCTACACTTACTCTGTCTCCTTGTGAAAATTCCTTCATCTTATGGAGACAGTTTTCTGTAAACTGGGAATGGTTGTAGTGCTGCCATTTTTGCCTGCTTGGATTCCTTCTCCTTCTTTGTGAAACCAAAATAAGGTCAATTTCCTCTGGGGAGTCAGCCTTCCCCACCTTCAGTGCATACAGGAGAGGGGTTGACTCCTTCTCCAGGTCCAGGGGTGGACACTTAACCCAGGCACTTTCCCCACCCAGTGACATTGATTTGTTTAAGAATGACACAAGCTGGGCCAATGAGAAGTAGCTCTGGGCTTTTTCTGGACCTTACAGCTTTTGCTGAGCTTCTAGAGTATGAACATGTTCCTGGCTGTATTGTCAACACAGAAGTAAAAGCTGAAAACAAAGGAGAGAATGACAGCAAGAGATTTGATGAAATGCTTTGAATGCTTGGAACACGCACTCCTATTTACTGCCTGAGTATTTACTTGGGAAGAAGGAGGAGGAGGAGGGGGAGGGGGACGGGGAGGAGGAGGAGAAGGAGAAGAAGAAGAAGAAGAACAACAACAACAACAACAACGAGGAGGAGGAGGAAGAAGGAGAGGAGGAGGGGGAGAAGGGACGGGGAGAGGCAGGGGGAGGGAGGGACAGGAAGGGGAATGATAACAACAACAACTAATAATAATAATAACAGTAACAATAACTAAAATTTACTGAGCACTTACTATAGACCAGATATGATTATGAGGACTTTTCATGCACTGACTTTTTAAAAAGTCTTCATAATAATCCAACGAGGGGGATGTTCTTAGTATTCCATTTTCAGATGAGAAAACAGAGGTCCAAAGAGTATTGATAACCTGCCCAGTGGCACAGGGCTAGTAAGTACAGAGCCAGGATTCAAACCCAGGCTGTCTTGCTTCAGCATCTAAATACAAACAGTCTCTGATTTACAATGGTTTGACTAACAATTTCTCAACTTTACAATGGTGTGAAAGCGATAAGCATTCAGCAGAAACCATTTTTGAAATTTTGAATTTGGATTTTTCCCTGGGCTAGTGATATGCTCTCTGATCCTCTCCCATGATGCTGGGTGGCAGCAGCTCCTGGTCAGCCCCATGGTCCCCGGGGCCAACAACCATTCTGTCTCTCCCTTTCAGTGCAGTATTCAGTACATTACATGAGATATTCAACACTTAATTATCAAATAGGCTTTGTGTTAGATGATTTTGCCCAACTGGAGGCTCATGTATGTGTTCTGAGCACATTTAAGGCAGGCTGGGGGAAACTATGATGGATGGTAGATTAAGTGTAGTAAATGCATTTGTGACTTACTACGTTTTCAACTTACGACGGGTTCATCAGGAGGTAACCCCATCAGACATTAAGGAAGATCTATACTTGTGCTAATAAAAGAGCTTTCTGTTCAAAGTCTGTTTGAGAAGGGTTTCTGTCATCTGCAATAAAAACAATGTAATTTTAATTCCATCGTCATAATACCTACTTTGAAAAGTTGTTGAGAGTCTTAACCAAGTTTGTATATGTCAGCTAACTTGGTTAGTGCCTGGCACGTGACAAGTGTCCAAATATTAGACGCTGCCGCCGCAGAATGTCATGGAGTCTCACTGCCCAACCTTCTAAGAGAAGCACAGAGAAGTCAAGACTGGCCTTGTAGAAACGATTTAGATTAGTCTCACCAGAAATTGCTGGAAATGCAAACTCACATTCTTAGAGGGGCCAGGTTCAGGGTTTCTTCTGATCTTCAGTACTACTGACATTTTGGGACAAACAATATGCAGTTGTGGGGCTGTGTTGTACATTGTAGGATGTTTAACAGCATCCCCGGCCTCTACCCACTAGATGTCAGTAGCACCCCCCACAGCCCTGTGTGGCAGTCAAAGATATCTCCAGATCCTGCTAGATGTCCCCTGAAGGGTGAAATTGCCCCCAGATTGAAACTATGACTGAAGCCCACCCTTAGACTCTGTGAGCCATGGTGCCCATTTCATACAAAAGGCATTGTTCCTTCTAAGGGGACAGCCACTACTCAGCTCCAGCTGGTTGTTGCTAAGGAAGAATATGGATCCATTATTGTCAGATCATCCAAATTATCCAGTTTGGGAATTTTTTTAGTCTACTTTTATATATTTTTTTAGATTTTTAAATATTTCTCTGCATCCTTGGAGAAGGATATTAGAAATCAAGATCTGGGTGCTTGAAAATTACAAATTACCTAAAGGGGCATACAAAGAACTAGAAAATCGGAATAACCCTAAATCTATTCAAGAACTTGATTTTCTAATCAAAACTCCTCTCATAAAGTCAATTCCAGGCCCAGATAGTTTCACTCAAAAATTCTATAAGATATTTTGAGAATAAATACTACTAACATTATACATGCTCAGAAAAGAGAGAAGAGGACACTTGCCACCTCACTGTTTGAGGACATCAATACCATAATACCAAGAGCAGAGTTATAACAAGAGAAAATAACCCTACAGATTAATACCTCATGAACAAACACAAAAATTCTGAACAAATATTTTTAAATGGAATTCACTGTTATATATAAAAGAAGTAAAACATCATGACCAAGTAGTGCTTAATCTGAGAAAAGCCAAGGTTTGTTTACCATTTGAAAATTAATCAATATAATTCACCAGGTAACAGAATAAAGGGGAAAAAAACACTACCAGCCAAAGAGATGCAAAAACAACATTTGACTAAAATCAATACCCATTCATAATAAAAATCTCCAGCTAAATGGCCATAGAAAGAACTTCCTCAACCTAGAAAAGGGCACCAAAGAACAACCTAAAACTTCCACCATTCATGCTTAGTAGGGAAAGGCTGAAATACTTTCCCCCTAAGAGCAAGGATAAAGCAATGATGTCTACCACTTCTGTTCAGATTGTCCTGGGGTCCTAGACAGTACAACAAGTCAAGAAAAAGTAATAAAAGCCTTTCTTAGGAAGGACAAGTTTTGAACTGTCTTCATTTATAGATGGTATGATCATGAACACAGAAAATCCTAAGAACTTTACAAAAAAGCTACTAGAATGAATTGATGAATTTATCAATGTCACAGGCAACAGGGTTAACATTCAAAAACCAGTTGCATTTCTAGATACTATCAACACAGATTTGGTAAATGATATTTAAAAGTATGATTTACAATAGCATCAAAACCCATGAAATACAAAGGAATATATTTAACACAATATTTGCAAGAACCGTATGCTGAAAATATAAAATATTATAGAGCAATATTTAAAAAGACCTAAATAAATGGAAAGGCATACACAACCATGGATTAGATGACTCCATATCATTAAGAAGTTAGTTCTCCCTAAAATTGTCTATAGATTCAATGCAATCCCATTCAAAATCCCACCAGGCTTTTGTAGAAACTGACAAGCTGATTTTAAAAGCTAAATGGGAATATGAAGAACAGCCTAAAAAACCTAGAAGAGCCAAAACAATTTTGAAAATGAAGAACAAACTTGGAAGTCTTACACAATCTGCCCTGAGGACTGACTATAAACCTACCATGATTAAAACAGCATGGTATTTACATAAGAATACACAGAACAGATAGACTTAAATGTAGTCAAAAACCACCACTCCATAGTGTTGCATTACTAGCATCACTAAAATAAAGTGACTGACAACAACAAGTGTTGATAAGGATATGAAACAACTGGAACTCTCAAATTTTAATGCTAAGAGTTTAAAATGGCACAACCACTTTGGAGAACTTACTGGCAATTTCTCATGAAGTTCAATATATACTTAGCATGCAATCTAGCAATTCCACTCCCAAGTATTTACCTAAAAGAGATGAAAGTATATGTCCATACAAAGATTTACATACAAATATTCACAGCACCTTTACTCACAATAACCTACAAACTGGAAACAATTCTCATGTCTATCTACAAATGAATGGATAAAAAAATAGTGGTATATCCATGTCATGAATAAATCCATACCACTCAGTACTAAAAAGGGAGGAACATATAAGATATGGAAGGATCTCAAAAACATTATGCTAAGCAAAAAATCAGATACCAAAAAAAAAAAACCCAAAAAACCAAAACACTGAATAATTCTTTTAAATTAAGTTCCAGTACAGGCAAAATTATAGTGACAGAACGCAGATCAGTGCTTGCCTGGGGTTGTGGAAAGAGCTCTGAGAATCAACTATAAAGAGGCACCAGGAATTTCTTAGTATAATGGACGTGTTCTATGCCTTTACTGTTGTGGAGGCTGTTCAGGCATATATGTTCTTGAAAACTCACCAAACTGTACACTTACAATGGGTGTATGTATATTATACTGGATGTATATCATATCCCAATAAAGTTGATGTAGTGGGAGAAAGTGCTTTGCAGAGAAGCCAACTTGCTTGGATTCATCCTCTGTATTTTCTCCTGGCACATGATATTTAGCTGCTTGAAGAAAATGACCAAGAGAAAGATGTTCCATTAGGATACGACCATACTTGAGAGAATGTATAGAATTTGCGGGCTCCCCACACAAATGTATGCCAATATGGCACTCAAAGTGATTGTCAGTTACAATGTCACAATATGTCTACTTAATGCAGAGATCACAAAATCTTTCCCCACGGGTTATATGTAGACCCAGAGTTGTGCCCCTTTTGCTCTTTATAGTCTAAATTTAAAAAAATCATTGCCAATATTCTAATATTGGGAGATTGACATAAAAATCTGGATTTGGGGTTTAGCTTGTCAAGTTGAGCCCTTGCTCTTTTCACGGCACATTGAGCTGAGCTGCCTACTTTAGTCAAGACCTGTGGGCTCCAACCCGATGCTGTCAAGGGCCCCATCAGGCCACATGCCTCATGTATGCTACCAGACAGACCCTGGAACCTGTGCATTTGTGCCCCCTGTAAAGTCTTCCTGGTGCCTACAGAGGGGTCATACTTGGAACAACACTCAATAAATGCGGGTGCACCATGGGGCCAGATTCTTGGCTGTCAACACCAACAGGAAGGTGTCAAATTGGCTCAGGGATTTGGGGCCTTTGTTCAACATTCCTCAAATCTTCTGAAATGGGGGCAAAACTAGTGACGTGGTCTTCATTTTCCTGTCCCCTACTTCAGTTTTTCTTGTTCTCTTCAATTTCTTCAGAATTTGTTTTATTCTCCCTTCCTTCCTATACCTCCCTACCTTCCCTCCTTTCTTTTCCCACTTTGCTGCACAACTGGGATGATAGCATTTAAGAAACAAAAATAAGAACACGCACATAAAATTAGGTTTCAAGAATTTAGACCAGGAAAACGAAACATCCAATAGACCAGGCTAAAAGGAGAAGACAGATAAATAGGCAGAAGGTCTTACACAGTTTGATCTCCAGGAAAGCAGATTTTCACGGTGGCTAATTGTTACTGTAACTTCTCTGCCTAGGTTTCTTTGAACCCTCTGAAATTACAGGTAGAATTTTGCGGGGTGTGCATTTTCCTTCGGAGAACAGGCTTTGTTTTTCTCAGGTTCTCAAAATACTCATGACCCAAAAAGAAACATGAAACAGCTCTTTAGCTATTGCTCTCTTGTCTCTCTATGACAATAATCACTGGGACTAATTTCAGGGTCCCTAATAAACGCTATGGTTGAAATTCCCATTCCACATCAGGAAAACATTGAGAGAGAACTGCCTCCTTGTGGGGATCAGGCTAAAACTGCCTGCCATCAGGGCAAGAGAAATTGGTGAGGGCTTTGTACATACCTCAGGTTTATCAATGGTATTTTAATTAACGTATACCAAGGAAATAATCAAGAATGTGTTGAAAGATATAGCCACAAGAATGGTCATTACTGCATTACTTATAACAATGAAAAACTGAAACCATGTACATTCAACAGCAATGAGTTGTCTAAGAAATTACAGCACATCAATGCGATGGTATACTATGGCAACTTTGAAAATGGTGTTGAAAAATATTAGCAACATGTAAAAAATATCATGCGATGTCAGGAGTCTGCAAACTATGGCCACTGGACAAATCCTGCCCATCGCCCGTTTTTGTTTTTGTTTTTGTTTTTGTTTCTGAATGGTTTGGTTGGAGCTTGGCCACACCCATTCATTTTCTTACCATCTTTGGCTGGTTTTGTTTTGCAGCTGCAGGGCTGAGTAGATGGGACAGAGACCCTATGGCCAGCAAAGCCACAAATATTTTTTACTACCTAGCTCTTTTTAGAAAAGGCTTACCAGCCTCTGTTTTATATCATTAAGTGAGAAAATAGTATTATTTCAGAGAGAGAAGGGGGAAGGGAGGGAGGGGTGGAAGGAGAGAATGGTTAAACACACCGAAGTGGTCAACAGTGGCTCTCCTGGGTGATAGAATAACAGGTAATTTGTGGTTTGATCCCTTTTCTTTTCTTTTCCTTTTTTAAATTTATTTATTTTTTAAATTTATTTTTTGATCCCTTTGCTTTTCAGTCTTCTCCAAAATGTATACACTATTACCTTCACAATCACATACAAACCAGTTTTGTTTTTTTTTTAACATTTAAAACGGCCACCCTGGTTTCCCCAGCCTCCCAACCTCACCCCGTGGATACGGTGGCGGCAGAAGAGTTTCTAGTTATTTTGTTGAGTGGCTGTGAAGCCACCGATAGCCCTGTAACCAGGTTCTATTCAGTATTATACCTGGGAGAATAGACGCAACAGGAGAAGAGGAACAGGGCAACAGTGCTTGGAGCAAATTAAGATCCGCAGACGTGACATTTCCTAGAAATCAGCCTGTCTTGGTTTCTCCCGTAATTATTCACCATTTTGTTTACAAATGGGAAATAGCATTCTACTGTTCAGTGTCTTCCAAGAGACTGAAGTTAATTTGAAATAATCCTCCAGCAAAAGCACCAATAAAAGCATCTGGAACGCCCTGATGCCATACCCTCTGGCTACTGACATGACGTTATTGATAACACAAATCAAAGTCGACTACTCCAGTAACACTGAGTCCCCCGGCAGCAAAAGCTTTCAACAGAGAAGGTGCTCCTTTCTTAAGACAGGGCCAACTTAATACAAGATCTCATTGTAACAGGCTCAGTGAAGACATCAAAGAGATCCCAAACAGAAATGCTAAATCTCCTTCTGTTGTTTCCTCTTAGACAGAAAGGGCCTACCAAAAATATGATCATAAATTAAAAAAGAAAGAAGAAGAAGAAATTCAAACTACGCTTAAGAATAGACTCATGAGACACAGGGAGGCTACAGACATAATGTGATTTGAGGGCTGTCACAAGAGTTCACCTGTCAGAGGGTGAGCTGGGAAACTTAGGCCTGCCTGAAGTGTTCACCATTAGAGTCATTTGGCTGAGACACGGTGTGTTTTAAAAGTCTCTGCTCAGATATAGAATTCTTGAACTTCTGGATTTAAAAGGTCCTTAGAGGTCATAAATCCATTCCTGAACTGACATGTGAATCCTCTCTCCAGTATCCCCGCTAAGACATTACCCAGCCTTGGAAAGAACTTCTCCCATGACGGGGAACTCATTACTTCAAAAAAAGCAGCTACTTTGTTTTGAGCGGCCTTTAATTCTATAAATGTCTTCCTCATGGTGAATCAAAACCTCCTTCCCTGTAATTTTTATTCTTTGATCATTAGTCCTGCTTCATGAATGCAAACAAATATTTAATATGCACCTTTTCAGGCATGGTCAACATGGTGGCATTCCAGATAATCAAGGTTCCTGACCTCATGGAGCTTACATTCAGGGAGGAAGACAGCCAGCACACAGATAAACCAATAGAGAAGCAAGATCCTTTCAAACACAGTCAAGACGAAGTAAAGCAATCATGACCAGAGAGAGTGGGGTGAAGCTACTTTGGATGGAGACCATTATGGGTGAAATTTTGTCCCCCCCCTCCCCCGCTTAAAATACATTGAAGTCCTAACTCCTTGTACCTATGAATGTGATCTTATTTGGAATATGGTCTTTGTGGATGTAATCAAGTTAAAATGATATTATCACAGGGAGCTGGTGACTGGCGTCCTCATAAAAAGAGGAGAAGAGATGTTTGCCGAGAGAAGACAATGTGAAGACACACAGGGTGAACACCATGTGTGGACAGAGGACAGAGGCAGAGATTGGTGAGATGCATCTGCCAGCCAAGGAATGCCAATGATTGCTGTCAACCACTGAAGCTAAGAGAAAGACATGGAATAGACACTCCCTTAGAGTCTTCAGAGAGAGCATGGCCCTGCCAATACCTTGAGTTTGAACTTCTAGCTTCCAGCATTATGAGAAAATACACTTCTGTTGCTTTGAGCCACCTACTGGGTGGTACTTTGTCACAGAGCCCTAGGAAATGAGTACAGAGGGTCAGGGAAAGCCTCACCAACATTTTGAGCTGATGAATAAGCTTTAATCAGGAAGAAGACTCTTCCAAGCACAAGAACCAGGAAAAACAAAAGCCCTGAAGTTGGAATGAGCTTGGAATATTCCAGGAACAGAAAGAAGGCCGATGGGACAGGAGCACTTAACTAGCCTAGACAGGTAGGCTGGTGCCAGATTACAGCAGCAGAGGCTCCCAGCCTACAGTATGCAAAAGATGCAGATGCTCAAGCCCTCATCCCAGAGATTGGCCCATGCTGGATCCAGGCATCGATATTTTTTAAAGCTCTTCAAGTCATTTTGAGAACCACTCATATAGAGTTTTGCAGGCTTGATGAGGAGTTTGGAATGTATTCTCTAAGCAATGGGAGGCTACTGGGTATCTTAGCTCATGTGGAAGCTCTACTCCTTTGCAGCATGACCCCTCCAGTATTCGAAAGCAGCCCTCAGTATGCTGCTCCCAGTCCCAGCGCCCCTCCTCCTTCCCCCTGCCTCCTCTTCTTCTGAACATCACCAATTCCTAGCATGCATTACGGTTTGAAAAATATCTATTGCAGACCTAGCAGGAAGCCACGGAAGTACAACACCTCAGTATGCTTCAACATGGAGACACACATCCATCCATTAGATTAGCTAGTTCAGTGATCCCAGACATTTTGTTCTTTCCCATGAGGCTTATATTCCATTCCCACCTGTCCCCCATGAGGGAGGCACTGCATAACGTCAACACGGGAAGAGATTTGAACACTGCTCCCTCCCACAGCAGAGATTTGCTGCCGCTCTCCTCCCGGTGGAGAACAAGGGAGTTGACTGGGATGGAAGAGACACAAATGCTCAAGACATTTTTGAGGTGGAGAAGACAGAAGATTCCAGGAGTCATTCACAAATTTGGGGGCTCTCTTCTAAGCTGTACCTGTTGAGGTGACGCCTCCTTGTTCTGATTAGTAGGGACAAGGGGGCTGAGGCTGTGTCACCCACTGCTGTTGCTAGGAGTGGGGACTGCTAAGGCAGATGGATGTGGCAGAGTCACTGCAGACATACTTGCTCACATTCCTTGGGCTGAGAAGCAAATCGACCAAGCAGTGGCATTTAGACAGTGAAAGGTTTTAAACCTTGACACTGCAATTTAGCCCTAAGGTATTTTTGGAAACCCTTTTTCAAAGCAGACACATAAGACAACATTCAGACTGTGTGCTTATTCATGCTTTCTCCTTTCCAGAGATTGACAGGAATGCTCGATGAACACAGAAGCTTAGCAACTCACCAGGCAACAAATACGAAAAGACCAAAGCAACAACTTGCAAAATTGTGAGAAGGTGCGCTAGCTACCTGTCTGTCTCATATAGACCTCTCTACTGTAAAAGCCCTTGCTCATTGCCTAGGTCCACAACAGAACTGATCTAGAAGGAGTAGTGAGTGGTATGCTTATCAGAGGAACACATACTATCTAACCAGGGTACGCAGTGGTATGGCTCGGCCACCTGTTTATGGCCCGAGTCTGTCCTGACTGATTGGTGTCTGGTGCTAAATATTTGTAATATTACTTCTTTTTCTCAGGGCTCATACACAGCCTAACATAGCAATGAAATTGCAGTTTTAAGGCTCACATTCTTGGAGGACAATTATTGGGTTGTCTTTCAGGCTTGCAATCATCACTGCCCTGGTTACCACTCTATTCTGATCCACAGTGTTGGACTCTTGGAAACTCCTTTATGCAGTGACTTTGGCTTCACCCCTACCTGAACCACCTCCTTGATTGGTCCAAGAGTGAGAGCTGCTCCTCAAAGTCCCTTCTCTAGGAACTAGGTTTGGGCCAAAAAGAAATTCAGTCTCACAACTATATGGTCAACTAATCTTCGACAATGCTGGAAAAAAAAAAAAAAAAAGAAATTCAGTCTGTCCATCTATTTGGTGTCACTCTGTTTCTCTCTCTCTCTCTCTCTCTCTCTCTCTCTCTCTCTCCATAATGCAAAAACTTGAGCAGCATCAGCCATATTGCCTGATCTAGAATTTGGGAAGCTGAACAAGGCCACCTGCAGTAAAAGAGAAGAATCTACTTGATGCCATTAAGTTACCTATAATTTGCTTCAAATTATATCGAACCAGATGAAATTGCCAATATCTGACCATTTGAAAATTGACCACGATTAATAAAATTGACATGAAGTATATCTCTAGATGTCCTATTCAGGATTTACAGTAGTATTATCTTTTCCAATTTTCTCTGATAATTGATGTGTTTTGCTATTGTTTATTTTCCCTGCAGAAGTAAACACTACAGTATCTTCACACAAATCGTGAATCCTTTTTCTTTGATACGAATTTCAACAGGACATAGCATAGCAGAGGCAGGTGGAAACATCAATTTGGCCTTGGGAGAGGGCTTTGCTAGCCCGAGAACTGTTCTGTGGGAGTTTAAAACTTCCATTGTGGGTCTCTGAACCTCCAAAGTGGGACTGAAGGGAGAGCCAAACACATTTTAGGTGAAGATCAAGTGGAAGCCATGCTAAAAGCCAAATTTTATTTTATTTTAGGTTTTATTTATTTATTTGACAGAGAGACCCAGAGAGCACAAGCAGGGGGAGGGTCAGAGGAAGAGGAAGAATCAGACTCCCCACTGAGAGGGAGCCCGCTGCAGGACTCCCAGGACCCTGGGGTCATGACCTGAGCCAAAGGCAGACACTTGCTTACCCACTGGCCCACACAGGCACCCCTAAAAGCCAACCTTTAAACCACAATGTGAGGTCCTGCAGCATATTAAGAGTCTCTGCAGGGACAGTTTCTCAGAAGCTGGGTATAACAGGGAAAGTGAAAAACTGGACAGTGTGTACCACACCAGTGGATAGAGAGGCATATTTTTGGAAGAAATTATAACCTGTGACAGTAAATGGATATTGGTGGACAACTGAAAGACATCTGGACACTGGCTGGAAGTTGAGGTAGCCCTCAAGCATATTATAGTGTCCTCATTATTATCAAAGAACGTTCTGGTTTCTACATGGTGGTCTGTAGAAGGTGTAATGCAGCCCTCCTTTTGAAGGCTGTATGAAAAATAACCACAGAGTCATCTTGTCACAAAGTTGTCCCATGCTTGATTTGTAAATGGTTCTAGGATCGTGCTGCTTTGGCGGACTCTTGATCACGTCACCATCATTAAGAATAGCTGTTAGAGCTGGGGTGGGCAAACCACGGCCGATCGGCCCATTTGAGCCCACCACCTGATCTTGCACAGCCCATGAGCTAACAATAATCAAAAGAACAATATTTCCTGACCTGTGATCATTACATGAAATTACAATTTCAGTTCATAGATAAAGTTGATTGGAATATACCAACACTAATTCATTTACATATTGTCTGCGGCTGTGTTCACACTGAGACAGACCTGAGTAGTTGCAACAGAGACTGTTTCACCTGCAAACCTTAAGACCTTTATGGGCTCTTTACAGAAAAAAAAAAAAAGTGTGTCAACCTCTACTCAAGTACCATTACCTTTGTTTCTATTTTTTTTTTAATTTAAATTCAGTTAATTAACATACGTGTATTCTTTGCTTCTGGGAGACTTTTCGAGCAGGATGTGATTGGGGTACCTCAATGGAGGGACTTGGGTCTCCATATAAAAGGAAGAGGCGATGCCCATTCTGTGCCTGCTTGTTAAGAAATCAAAATCTGGCCTGAGATTTGCTTTCATTGGAACATGGTTATGAATTGTGGGAGGAGACTCTGAGCTAACACCTTTCTCTGTCGGGAGTTAATGATAATGACTACCAGGACTTAACTGTGGAAAGCCTGATTTGTTTAGCCATCTTGCAGGAGAGGGGCAGAACTGAGAGCTGGAACAAAATATATTCATTGGCATTTTAATACCTGGTTCCAAACCTTTCCCAAGACCCAGCTGCTTTACGACCTTTGCATCCTATAAAATGGAGTATCTTTAAAACGAATCCCTTTTGTTTTGCTTAAGCCATATCCAGCAGATTTTTATCACTTGCAACCAAGTAGAATCCTTATTTATACACTCCTGATGGTCAACAGAAGGGGATGGAGACAGGAGAGTTGCAGGCATTCATTTTATGGAGCCATAAGATCTTCCTGAATTATTTAGGTAACTGTCCACCAGCACTTATGACCAGGTACCTCTCACATTTAACCCAGAAATCTTAGTTATTAAGGTGATGCTTCATAATCTTTGCATTGGGCAAAAATACTGATACATTTTAGGTAAGACTGGGGAGTATGTAGTGTGTTGATGGGTAATAAGTAACATACATCCTAGCTCTTTTCAAGAGAGCACCAGACATCATACATCTAAGACAACCCAAATGCCTCATCTATTATTCACAGATAGTTCCAAAGATTCAGCCGGTGATGAAACGGATCTTCCAAAGATATAACCCAGGTCAGTGCAAATACTGATCAAGAGCCAGTGTTTCACTTTGTCTGTTATGCTTTGTTCCTTGTCATGTTTGACTTCCTGACCCTCACACCAACCATCATTATCCCCACCCCTACCCCAAAGTCACCCTTGCTGACATTCCCCCCAGTCTCGCTCTTAGGTGACAGTATCAGTCACTGAACAATGAGCAGGACACCCTGGATCAACAAACACCTCCGTGCAGGCCTGTCCTAGTTAGTGGATTAATGAGTTCCTGCTTTAATTACCAAACAAGAATTGGCAAGAGTCAACAGATAGGCACTTTATAAGACCAAAAATAGTATATATTTCAAATGCTAAACTGAATGGTGTGTAACGTTCTCCTGGCTCAATCATTTTCATCATCTCACTTAACAAATCAGAACTGAAAACAGTCTCCCAACCAACAGACATGCTGACGTTTAGGGTCACCACAGTGGAAAGAACATTTGTGAATTTTCCATAGATGCATCACTTTTCAATTTTGTACCCCACTTCCAGTGATGTTCATCTTCTGATGAACTCCATGGTTCCTCTTGGTAGGAGCACCTATGAGCCCAGGGAATTCTTTTTCTAGTCTACTGTAGTGGTGGAAACACATCAGTTTCAAAAAGGCTGTGCTACATCGAGCACTCACTTTTCCTGCACTAATTCTAATAAATCCAGGACAGAGGGTGGCGTGAAATGGATGGACCCAGTCCTGATTCAGTATAATGGGGCTTTTATGCTGACATGCTCCATTAAGGACCACCACACACATCTTCCTCAATAAACAAGCTTACTGCTCAAGTAATAAAGTCATTTATGGAGAGAAGTCAGCCAAAAGACCAGGACTTACAGGAGGTTCTCAGAGAGGAAACATACTGAGTTGGGTTGAAAGGGAATTCCATATATTCAAATTAAAAGACAATCTTTCAAGAGGGAGGCCTAATTTTTATGGTCTTATCACCTTACCTTTTCTTTGTGGGTTCAGAGAAGAAGGCTCAACTGTACTATCCCAAATAGAGACAGGGAATTTGGTGACGTTAGGGCCAATTAAGCCCTTCCTGAATATTAGAGTAGTTTTCTCTGCTTTTTTCCAAAACATAAGAATTTCTGATCAAACAAGAATTTTTCCACTTTAATTAGCCCCTTGTGTTCTGAGAAGAAAAGCAAGGGGGAATGTTATAAAAAGTCTCTTATTCAAAGCCACTGTTACAAGGATTTTAAATTTTTTAGTTCAACTGATTATTAAAAGAAGATGTCACAAAGAAGTGGGCATTTCCTTTTCTCCGGGTTCCCATATATTCTGTGGTGGAGAGTAATTCTGTATCTTATCTAGGACCTTGCAAATCCAGGAGATACAGGAAGGGTGTTGACAAGGGGTAAATGTGAGATCAAAGAGAAAGCTTCTTTTAGAACATGGTTGCCTGGGAAAGAGATTGGAAGTCCCTAACATGCTTTCCTGACCCTCACAATGTACCAGCTGCTCTTAATAGGACTCAGTACATGCTGGTTAACATTGCTGTGCATTTGCATACATATATATATATATACACACACACATAGAGGATATAGGATCTATGCATACATATGTATAGATATGTACATAAATATATGTATAAATGTGTATGTATTTAACAGTGATGTTCTAAAAACCCCTGCACTTTTTCTTTTTCAGCAGTTTCATATCTTTTTTTCTTATGTTAAGGTATCACATACATACAGTAAAGTGAACGGACTTTAGGTGTACAATGTAATGAATTTTAGATTTTTATGCCTGGCTAATCGTCATGCAGATTAAGATATAAAATGCTCTCAAGAGCTGAGAATTAACCTTAGTTGAGGAGCTGCATGCAGTTCTTCCTCTGCATCCCACACAGAGGAGGGTGTAGTACCATTAGCACTGACCAGCACCTAACAAGAGGACAGTGTCCCTGTCTTCACACCTTAAATGGCTGGTATTATTATAAAAAGCTCTGGGAAAGTAGAAAATTCCCAGTGAGCAAATGCAGGCAGATGTCAGCCCTACAGGTAATCCCACCCTCTCTCCGACAGAGAGTCTGAAAACACCAGCCAACCCTTTCCCAGCCTCCCTTGCAGCTAGCCCAGGTGACTGTGTTCCAGCCAATGGGAGCCTCCCTTGCAGCTAGCCCAGGTGACTGTGTTCCAGCCAATGGGGGCTGAAGGAGGTAGGCTTGGGTCTTCTGGAAAGGATCTTCCCTTCTGGTAAAAGAGAGATACTTGTGGAAGAAGTTCTGTCCCTTCTTGAGCCAGGCATCTATAGACATGGTGCTTAGAGCCGGGACAGCTCACCATGAGGGAAGATGAGGCCAGTATGCTGAGGACAGTGAGAAGATGGAGGCTCAGTCCCTGAGGGCATGGTCCAATCCTCGAATCAGGGATCAGGAAACTTGTATTTTGAAGGGTCAGATAGTAAATATTTAGGGCTTTGTGGGCCACACACAGTCTTTACTGCTTATTCTCCTCCCCTCCTTTCCTTCTCTTTCCTCTCCTTATTCCTCTTCTCCTTTTCCTTCCTCTTCTCCTTCCTCTCCTTCTCCTTCCTCTTTTCCTTCCTCTCCTTCTCTTTCCTCTTCTCCTTCTCTTCTCTTTCCTCTTCTCCTTCTTCCTCTCCTTCTCCTTCCTCTTTTTCTTCCTCTCCTTCTCCTTTTTTGTCTTCTCCTCTCCTTCCTCTTCTTCTGCTTTCCTCTTCTTCTTTTTCCTCTTCTTTGGCCATCTTTCTTAGTTTTGAGGCTGTACAAAAACAGACTTTGGGGTGTATTTGACAAACAGGCCATAATTTGCTGACTCTTCCTCTAAACCAACCCACCAACCACCCATCTCTGGAGTTCTTATTAAGGAATATGGTTTAAAAAAACAAACACACTGTTTTCAAGCTACTTTAAGCCAGATATGTTGTTACTAAAAAGAACCTCAGTGATACCACAATGAATCTTTTCCAGACTTACTGCTCATCTTTTTTTTTTTTAAGATTTATTTATTTATTTGAGAAAGAGAGTGGGGGGAGGGGCAGAGGGAGAGAATCTCAAGCAGACTCCTCGTTGAGCACAGAGTCCAACACAGAGTTCGATCCCATGACCTTGAGATCATGACCTGAGCCAAAATCAAGAGTTGTACACCCAACCACCTGAGTCACCCAGGAGCCCCAGACTTACTCCACATCTTAAAGAAAAATGAATCATAGTGGCAGAAGTATCTGAGAGGCCATGGGGAAATATGCCCCAAGTGTGTTAGGACTTTATTCTCAAAATATAGTGCTGCTACTGCCTCAGGGGAACAGGACTGGGTGGAAGGATGGATGGCCATGGAGAGCAAGGGCCAAGAGGTGGGCATACAGAGCTCTTTGAAATGCTAAGAGGGAAGGAAAGGATTCTAGAAACTCTTAAGAGCAGGGCCCAAGCAACAGGATTTTCCCACCTCACTGATTTACATGGTCTGCAGCTGGCATCTCCTTCCCTTCAACACCATCAATGATTGTAAGTTTCTTGGTGAGGTTCTAGTACCCAGTTAGTCAAACAAACATTCATCTAGAGGTTGCTCTTGGGTGTATTCTGTCAATGTGGTTAACATTTGCAATCAGTTGACTTTAAATAAAGGAGATTCTGCTCAATAATATGGGTGGCCCTCCACTAACCAATGGAAAGTCTCTAAGAGCACAACTTGATGTTTCCCTGAGGAAGGAAAGATTCTTTCCCAACACTGTAGCATCTGCTCCTGCCTAAGCTCCAGCCTGCTGGCCTACCTTCTGCACTGTGAACTTGCTAGCCTCTATAATCATGTGAGCCAATTCCCTGAAAGAAATTATATACACACACACACATACACACACACACACACACACACATACACACAGTGTATGTATTCATATATATATATGAATACATACACACAGTTGAGGCTCATTATTCGTAGGTTCAGTATCTACAAGTTTGCCTACTCACTCAAATGTATTTTTAACCTGAAAATTAATACTCATGCTGCTTTTGGTCAACCATGACATGCACAGATGGCAGAAGATTTGAGTCACCTGATGCACATGTCCCCAGCTGAGGTCCAACAAGGCAATGTTCTGCCTTCTTGTTTCATACTTCTCTCATCCTGGAAATAAGTGTCCTTTTGCAATCTATTCAGTGCCACACTTTTGGCATTTATTGTGCATTCTGTCAATGGTTTCACTGCTTAAAATGGCCCCCAAGCATAGTGTTGAAGTGCTGCCTGGTTGTTCCCAAGTGCAAAAAGGCTGTGATGGGGCTTGTGGAGAAAATATGCATGTTAAATAAGCTTTGTTTGAGCATGAGTTACAGTGCTATTGGCTGTGAGCTTAGTGTTAATGAATAAATGATGTGCTTTAAATAAGGTGTCTTGAAACACAAACACACATAAAACAAGGCTATGTACTGATCAGTTAATGAAACTATTGTGACCAGAGGCTCACCGGAACCTAACCCTGTATTTCCCATAGGATCAATGTCATGAATTCAATTTCTGTGGCAACTTTAGAGAGCATACCTACCACAAATAGTGAGAATATGAGACTCAAATATATATACAGCATTCCCCACCCACCCTTGCCCATGGTTTCACTTTCTCATGGTCTGGAAGCAGGTGATCCTCCTTCTGATGTTTTGTCAGAAGGTCAACAGTAGCCTCACACTTTGTCATGGTGCCTACGTCATTCAGCTCACATCATCTCATCACGTGGGCATCGGACCCTCTCATGTCATCACAAGAAGTGTGAGGACAGTACAATAAGATATTTTGAGAGAGAGAGAGATACCACATTCACATAACCTTCTTACATTGTTATATTGTTATAATTGCTCTATTTCATTATTAGTCATTGCTGTTAATCTCCTACTATGCCTAATTTGTAAGTTAATCTTGAACACAGGTATGAGTGTATAGGAAAAACCAGAGTATATATAAAGTTCAGTACTATCAACAGTTTTAGGCATCCACTGGGGGCCTTGGAATGTATCCCTACATGTGTGTGTGTGTGGTTCTAGTTCTCTGGAGAACCCTGACTGATACACCAGCTCATCAAGTATGGGCTCCCTAAGGGCAGGTCGATCAGAAAACTGTTCCATGCCTCTTATTCCCCTCAGGATAAGTCAGAGAGACCAAACTCTCACAGACCAGTCAAAGCCAGTGGTGACCTGAGTCCTGCAGGCCTGTGCAGTCTCACATTTCCTCTCTCTGGCATGGGTCTGGCCTTCAGCTAAACTCACCCACACACAGTCCCTATATACATCACCCCAGTGTCCTCTTCCATGTCTCATTCCCCTGCTTCCTGACTCTGTCTTGTTGGACCTCTACCCACTGCTTCAGCCACATTTTCACAACCATCTGAGCCTCACTTGCCTGCACCCTCATTCATGCCCCAGCATCCCTGCCTCAGCGTCCCTGGTATCTTGTAGCCCAGCCCAACTAAAGGCATGTTTGTACATGATTATTCCCTAGAGTGTTCTTTTACCCTGTTTTGCTAGTTAAAACGTACTTTTCCTCCATAACCCAACTCACACTTCCTTCCTCAGGGAAGCCCTCCTTTGCCTCCCTCACTAGGTTCTCTTTGCATTGTTTACCTTCCCTCTATAGCACTTAGCATAGTCACAAGTTTTATCCATTTCAGTGAGCATTTAATCAGTTCTTAATAATTTTCTTCATACTTTCATTCCATGGATCCTTATGGCAGTTTGGGAAAACTGGAATATTGTGATCAAATGCATGATATAAGATACATAAGATTACAAAGACACTTGCATTTCATTATAATTGGTTATCCAAATATTTTCTTAAATGTTGCACATTAATAAATGTGCTTTTTTATTAAGGCATTAAATAACAAGATCTAGGGGAAGGTCTAATAACCACTGTAATTTTGAAGTGGTGATAAGTACAAGTGATATTTTATAGCATCTGCAACAATTATAAGATATAAAATGTGGAATTTGTATTGGTGAACAAAGTCACAGCTATTGCTAATACTACTGGATTTGTTGCTTAAATTCATAATGGAAGGGAATGGTAAACATCAACGAAGAGCTTTTGAAAGTAAAGATGTCACTTTTTTTCATCCAACTTCACAGATCCCTACCCCCTGCTGAATTCCATCTGTATTCTTTGCATCAGAAAGTCCAGATTTATGTCTGCATTCTATACTTGATCGTGAAGCTCTGGAAGGCAGTCCTGTCTGATTTTGCTTACCATTGTATCCCTAGGACTTAGGATGTAGTAAGCACTCAATAAAGAGCTGCTGGAGTACAAAATGGAAGGAAGAAAGGGACTCCATTGTATGCTTGGCTGAGCGGCCTTTTACCCAGTGTTTTATAACCTTAAAACTGAGGTCCATTTGTATCCGCGGCAGATAATCTTCCATGTTCACCGTCTATAAACCCACTGGGTTGGCTCTCCCTCATCTGAACACTCAGATCACGAAGTACTTCCTGTTGACCTCGATCTTCCAGAAATTGTTGATTTCATCACCTGTCTTCTCTCTCATATGTTTTGAACGGGAGATTTTTTAAGGGTAAGAGTAATGCCTGATGTAACTCTCTGCATTACCAGCATTCACCAGGGCAGGGACCAGGACAGTTTTGTTTCAATGGATTTTCAAAATGACGCCAAATTTTATTCTCTCCTTTTTTCCCCACAGAAGTGCCATCTCTGCTCTTCCTCTCATGTCACATGGGACCCCAGGCAGCTCTGTGACCCGCTCCCCTTGCCTTCCAACCCTCCTGCAGTTCCTCCTCTGTGGGCCCACGGGTCAGGATTCATGCAATCCCACTTCGATGCATTGGCTCTGAAACATGCTCCATGAGCAGGAACAATGCATCATAAATCATAAATCGTGCATCTCATAAATCATAGAATTTGCTTTCTTTTCATCTGTCACTGAGAAACTGAGGACATATATGTTCCTTGAAATGTGAATAACTTTCCTAAGAATCCAAAAGCAGCATACCCACTTCCATTTATCCCACCCAGTTGAAGAGAGGCAAGGTTCAGTGGCCCCCAGACATCCCCGGCTTGAATGCCTGGCATCGGAAAGATGGGCGCTGCTTCTAATTCCCTGCTCCTTATGTCTCCCTTGAGTTTGCCAGAGGGATGGACACTGGCTGATGGTGACTTAGGTTTGTTCTACTTGTCCACGGATTTGTTTGACAAGTCCCTTTGCTGGAGGGAGGAAGTGGAGGGAGAGGAAAGTTCTTTGGAGCACATAAGGAATATAAGCAAAGAAGGGTTGCTTATAGACCAAGTATTTCCCAATCTAAATAAATGCAATCCTTGCGCACTCGCTTTAATTGCTGCATGAATATACCACTTTTTGTTTATTCATTTCCCTATGCACAGGCATTTAGATTTTTATATCTCAGTATCTAGCTTCTCAGAGCATATTCATTTTTGCAGGAGTCTCCTTGGGTACATTTTTGAGAATTTCTCTAATGAATATACACTAGAATAGAATTTCTAGGTCATGGAGTGTGTATATCTTCAACTGCATCAGAGCTAGCCAAATTCTCTTCAAAATGCTTGTACCGTTTATGCTCCCATTAGCAATACAGAAGAGTGGCTACTGTTCCAATCTGTGACATTGTCAGACTTTTCCATTTTGCCAGTTTTAGGGGTGTGAGCTGGTAGTTTTCATTTGCACGTCTCTGACTTGTATCTTCCGAGAACTGTAGCTACCCACAAGGGCTTCGGATGCATTAAGGACATAGTCATAATTAATCTGTCCAACAGCCCTGTAGGGTAAGTATGACTCTGCCATATTTTACAAATTTGCTTTCAACCCCACAGCTAGAATGCAAATCCTGGCTATTTTAAAGCATATACTTAACCACCCTGTATTACAGTCACTCCCTGCCTCTATACCAACATGTAGGCAGTCACTTATTGCTAAAGATTGAAACTCAGTAGAGGCAGCTGTGATTGTTACTTAGCACTTTCTGTCCATGCCCCATCACTATAGCTATCTTAGAAACCCAGCGAGTCTCCTCTCACCCACAGGGCCTAACACAGGTCTGTATACATAGTGGGTTCACAGTATGTGGCTTTTATAACAAAGACAGTATGGTGATACTAAAACCCTAGTGAATTTCACAGAGATTATAAGGTAGTGTGGCTTAAATGCTTTCTCTCTTTGCGGTATTAAGCTCCATACAGGTTAGAATCTTTTTTCTTTTCTTCAAGATTTTATTTATTTATTTGACAGAGAGAGAGACAGCGAGAGCAGGAACACAAGAAAGGGGAGTGGGAGAGGGAGAAGCAGGTTTCCTGCTGAGCAGGGAGTCCAATGTGGGGCTCGATCCCAGGACGCTGGGATCATGACCTGAGCTGAAGGCAGACACTTAACGATTAAGCCACCCAGGCACCCCATACAGGTTAGAATCTTGCCAATGCAGTTACTCCATATTCTCTTAGAGTCTTCGTTGTAAGCTGGGACTCTCTTACCCTTCTCCTCCTTTTCTCCCCCCATCCCTCAATCTCTAGGCCCTCTTTCTGTCTGTCTGTCTCTCTGTGTCTTTCTTGTTGTCTTTTCTCTTTCTCAATGTCTGATGGAACTAAAGGTTTTTTTTTTTTCTTTTTTGACCTTCAGGAATGAATTTGCTTTGTATATTACTGGTGAGAGGACTAGAGAGGTGATATGGGAGTGTTTCTGATACAGTGAAGGCAATAACCAGATAGAGTTCCTTGGGGGGGGATGATTTTGTCAACTGTATTGACTCATTTTTATTTTAAACTGGACACATCTGCTGAGGGACCCGGCAGGGGGGATGTCTCTTTATCATTCAAGACTATATCCGCAAGACGGGCTTGCATAGACAGAGCTAGGCTTGATTTAGGGCTGTGTCCCAGTTGCCTGAGTGAGGTCTAGGGAATCAGACTTTCCATAATACACCCTGGATTAGTCATTCGGTGAGCAGGTGAATATTTGCTTTTGCAATTGTGCCTCACTAAATAATCTAGATAGATATAAAAACAGTGAATTCAGCTGCTTGTGAATAGTATGGATATTTGAGCTTTTGTGCAGTACCAATCCCTAGCAATATTTTTTTGTATTAAATACTATGAATCCACTTCACCTGTCAGCACTATTCAAAACACAGAATGCTGTATGAATAGAAAGGATGTTCTGGGATCTTTCAGATGATTACTGTTGCTAGGAAAACCACTTCCTGATATCTTTGTGCTTGCTGTATGTGTCTCTCTTTGTGTACAGCTTACAGTGACAAGCAAATTCATAGCATGGTATTGGGGAGGAACTGGGAAAGTTTAGAAATGTTTAAAGAACACTGCTTAAAGTTAAAAAAGGGATGTCATCTAAAATAATAGTTAAGAGTTCTGCCTGCTTTCATGTGGAGAATTATAGCTATCAGAGGTGTGCTATGGTGGTGTAGACTTCAGGGCCCCTCCAGTCACCATTTTCCAGAATCTCAGAACTGGGTTATGCTTTTTTGGTGCCTGAGGAAATGACTGTCTTTTGCTCCTGGTGAATATTATGCCAATTATTGTTTCTACAGTGTCAGCTCTGCTTAAAGTTGCAATTCTACAAGAATGATGGGAGGGAACCACAGGCATTCTCTCTGGGACATGGCGGGGAATGAAAATCAGAGCCTGGTAAGAGAAGCCCATTCATTCATTCACTCAGGACAGGGCATTCTTCCCAAGTCTGCACCAGAGGGGAGACAGGTATTTCTCAGTCAAAAGCAAATATGGCGTCGCAACTAGTGCCTGGCACGAAGGCCTCCCCAAAACACGGATGAGATGAATACATAAGTTATGGTAGTGACGTCACATCAAGTTCTGTGTTGTTCCAAGAGCCATACGTCGTTTCCGTAGACCATCCACAAATGGAGGGACCTGGGCTCAGATATCTCACTTCTCTGCCCTCATCTGTAAGATGGCGATGATGTGCTCATCCATTTAATAAGGCTGATGAGGGGGCTTAGTGGAAAATGCATGCAAATCACTCACGACAGCACCTGGAGCACGTTAACGATTTCACTAAATGCTGCTTTGAAGGCCCAGGAAAGAAATAACCTGCCCTAACATCTAATGTGTCTTCATGCCTTCCTCACTCATGGATCTCACTGGTTCTTCACAGACTGGTGTTCTAGATGTTGACTTACCCGTGTTTTCTTGAAATAGGGCAAGTAATCTTGCCAGCATGGGTTACTGGGTTTTCAAAACCAGTAATATAATAATCATCATCTCAATAATAGTCATGATAAAGCGAACACTCCTTAATTACCTTATATTAACGATGTGACTTCACATTTGCTCTCCCATTGAGCCACCCTGTCACCTTGAGCACACAGGAGTAGGAAAGGAGACACTGAGGTTCCAGTAAAGCTGGTGAATTGTCTGAGGTCCCAGTGAAAGCAGGACAAGGCAGCATCTCCAATCCATCCACCCGCACCCGCAGAGCCACAAGGGAGGAAACCCAGAGAAAGGTATGGGGATGCTCGAAGGTTAGTTCAATGATCAAGACCCTCGTGCCTGTCTCCGAGATTCCATCCTGGTTTGTCACTAAGATTATTTTTCATATTTTGACTCCAGGAAAGGTTTGGGATAAACTGTATCTGAAACAACAGCAGGGAACCAGAATGTTAGCAAACACCTTTGAATCAGGGACTTTTCTATGTTTCAGTCCCCCAGAGGACATGGACCATTCCCATTCCAAGGCTGCTGGGAGCAGGCACCGACTGTGACATCGTGTGGACTATGGGATTTTAGGGATACCAAAACACAAACAAACAAAAAAAAAAACATACTTCTCTAAGTATCACCCTCTGCTGGCCCCACCATAGTGTTTCTGCCTTTTGTCTGGGAAGGGCAAAGCCATCAAACTCTATCCTCTTGGAGGACCAGATCTCAAACTGATTAGTCAGAGTAGCCTGGTCCCTACAGAATCCCATGCAAAGGGGACACAGCACTGTTGCACGTGGGGCTGCAGAGGAAGAAGACATGGAGTGTGCGCTGTGGGGGTGGTGGCATCACTGAAAGCAAAGATGGAAAGCAAAACAGGAGATAAAGGATTCATAGAGATCAACATCGCCCTATTTCCCCGGGGGCGAGAGTTGGCTCTATTCTCCTTGGATCTGAAATAACGGGGTAGGAACCACTTGGAGAATAGCCTTGGATGACATGTGCCAGATACCCTTATGTCCTAAGTGCCACGTTTGATGCGTTTGCCTGATGACCACTGGGAAAATCAAGACAAACAGATCCCAAGCTTCCAGTCCTCTCCCTGCACACACACATGTAAACTCAAGGCCTCTCATCCAGAGACTCTGCCCTTCGTGGCCGCCATCCTGGCACTGAAGAGAAACTCTACATGGCTCTTGATGGACGCAGCTGCTTGGGGGTGGGTGGGGATCCAGCTCCTGGGCAGGGGTGGGGCTGTGATAGATGGGATCCAGTTTATCTCCTGGCTTCCACTGATCCAGGCTGCCTGGTGAGCCCTCCCCCAGAGTTAATTTGCAGTAAAGAGAACAAGGAGTTCCATTACGTTCTGACAATCGCTCATTTGTATTTACAACAAACATTTTTTGAGTACTTCCTATATGCTGGGCACTATGCTGTGCCTTTTCTATATGTTATCTCTGGTGTGGAAATCGGTTTCCTCGCAACATGGGAATGTGACGATTTAAATATTTGAAGCAAGTGTTCACGGTTTATTTCTACCATGCTTCATAAAGGCAGATATTTGATTTTTAAATATTAAAATTAACAAAATGCAACCTTATAATTCTATTCTCAGGGACTTTTCCTAAGACAGTAATCAAACAACTGTATGAAGACAGATGTACAGGACAAGTATTGCAGCAAAATTTGTAACTTAGAACAACAGAAAAATGACCTAGATGCCTATCGATCGAGGATATGCGTGTATCTATATGTATATGTGTGTAGGTGTGTTTATGTATGTTTTTGTGTAAGCATGTGTGTGTGCATATGTATGTGTAAACACACATGCACAAACACATATGTATATACTCACAAGCACATGTGTACCAATGTGTGTATATTTATATTATGTAGGTGATATATTTAACACATTCAAGATATAATTTATTTTTTTTAATTTATTTTATTTGAGAGAGAGCAGGAGCAGAGGGAGAGGGAGAAGCAGACTCCCCACCGAGCAGGGAACTTGATGCGAAGCACGATCCCAGGACCCTGAGATCATGACTTGAGCCGAAGGTAGATGCTTAACTGACTGAGCCACCCAGGTGCCCTCACGATATAATTTAAATGAAAAGACCAAGTTTATCAAAGTGCTAGTTCCATATCCTTACAGTACATATTAGTAAAAAGCCAAGATGGATATGTCTATACATACACTGCTTGGTGATTTTTTTCCAGATGGGGGCAGGGAGGGGAATTTATGGGCAAAGATGTTATCTTTCTACTCTATATATTTCTGTATTTTTTTTTAAAGATTTTATTTATTTATTTGAGAGAGAGAATGAGAGAGAGAGCACATGAGAGGGGGGAGGGTCAGAGGGAGGAGCAGACTCCCTGCAGAGCAGGGAGCCCGATGTGGGACTTGATCCCGGGACTCCAGGATCATGACCTGAGCCGAAGGCAGTCGCTTAACCAACTGAGCCACCCAGGTGCCCTATATTTCTGTATTTTTAAAAAAAGTAATAAGCATGCATTGATTGTGTAATCAACTTCCCCCAGATAAAGCTGCGTGTGCTGGGAGGGAAGGGGATGAGAATGCATCCTACGGGCACATGTTGCCGCAGCGATCCATCAGCCAGTTAATTACCACCGATAACGATGAAATAATTTTATTTTCTTCATTTGCCTGATTAACTATTTTTATTCAGGGCATTTGACACCTCAAAATGGTGATGAGATATATAAAAGTCATCTTAGAAATGAAAGAGCAAGTAACTCAGGTAAAATTAAGTACTTTGTGAGGTCCACACACTCATTTTTATAGGCTAACAGTCTATAAAGGCGACAGCGATTGGGTAAATACAGAACCTATTTTGATGAAAACAGGATCAGCAAATCCTCTCTTCCAAAAAGGAGATGTGCAGGGTATCAGGACTCTTCTTTCAAGCTCTCATGCCTCTGTGAGCATTAGGGGCTAGAAAGCCCCAGAAAAGCGTACATGAATACTCCGTGCAAAGCTCTCCCTGAGCTCTTGAGGCATAGTGGAAATCTATGGATTTGGGTGTTCTTAGCACTGGGAGTCAATCTTAATTTGTCAACTACAAGTTTTAAAACCAAGGGCAAGTGCCTTAATCTCTCCGCAACTCAGTTTCTTTATCTTTAAAATGGGTGCAGTACCCCTCTCTCTTAACATTAGATTTAAAATAAGAACTGGAATACTTCAATTAAAATTTAAAAACTTGTTATAGGGGTGCCCGGGTGGCTCAGTTGGTTTAGTGGCTGCCTTTGGCTCAGGTCATGATCCTGGGGTCCTGGGATCAAGCTCCACATCTGGGCTCCCTGCTCTGTAGGGAGTATGCTTCTCCCTCTCCCTCTGCCCCTTTCCATCCACCCCCCACCCCCCACTTATGCTCTCTCTCTCTCCACATAAATAAAATCTTTAAAATAAAAAAAAAATTAGAGACAAATGCAACCCTTCTCACACAATAGTCAAGGAATAGTGTTAGTGGCTTAGTTGAATTCGTACCAGCTCCATAAACATTTACTAAGTAGTTATGTTGCGTCATGAACTCTACTAGGCTCAGGGGGATGAAAGAGTAATAAAAATTTACCTCAGACCTCGAGATCTTACAATCTAGAAGCAGGCATTTATTTTCTTTATTTATAGTTCTTTATTTTCTGAGACTACCATATCACACTCCTAAGGCCTGTGGCCAATGTGTTACTGCTACTAAAATACTAAAGTTTGTACATGGTTTTCAATTTTTATAAATTTGAGGGGTTTGTAAGTTCATACACATAATACTATCACTCTTCCTCCTTTCCTCCCTCCCTCCCTCTTCCCTCCCTCCCTCTCTTTTTTTCTTTTATCTTTCTTTCCTTCCTTCCCTCCCTCCTCCCTCCCTCCCTTCTCCCATCTTTCTTTCCTTCCTTCCTTTTCTTTCTCTTTCTTTCTTTTTCCTTCCTTCCTTCCTTTCCTCTATGTCTCTCCCTCCCTTCCTCCCTCCCCCTCTCTCCTCTTCCTACTCTTTCTCTCTCTCTTACAGCTTTATTGAGATAGAAGTTTACATAGCATACCATTAGCCTGATATACTTTCTTCATTAGTAGAAACAGGTGAGCAGTTAAAGAGTTGGCACAAGGAAATGATCTACAACCCAAAGTCTTCCATACCCAGGCTGTATCCTTACTTGTCTTAATGCACCTTTATTAACACCATGTTAAAAAATAGCATTTTTTATTCAGCAGCAGATTATCTGTTTTGTGGGTGTGTGGGGGGGGGCGAGGAATGGGAATCAGAAATCAGGGAGTATCATTGCAAATGCACATAATCCATCAGGAGTGCTGGGGTAAGAAAAATGACGAAGTAATCCACTTATCTAATGGAGTGCTTCACAGAGAGACTTTACAAATAGACTCCTTCTCTCTGGGAGCTTTCAAAGAGCATGGATGGAGACAAGTACAAGGATCTAATTTATTTGGTAGATACGAGAATTAATTGCTGTTACCTGCCATAAACACAAACAGGGGGCAGGGTGCTTTTATCCTGTGCTGAGGGAAGACTTCCTGGAAGAGGCAGGGCCTCAGGAACCACACGACCAATGACAGGGGAAGAGAGTGCCCCTCTCTTCCGGGGCTTGGGGTCACAGGGAACTGTGGCCAGGAGGGAGGAGGCCATTCTCTTGCCTGCTCTAGCGTGTCTGTGTTGACAGAGGCAAACTGAGTGGTGACAGTGGGTAGAGGTGACGTTTTCTCTCCATTCCATGAACCATTTTCATCAAATGGTGGAGGACTCAGAAACATACACACATGTGCACCTCTCTGCCACTTTCTCCTTCTCCCTTTCTGGTAAGAAGTACTCAGAGTAGATAGATACTCTCAGCCTCAGATCTGTCTAAGGGAGTGAGCCAATGGAAGGAGGATTCCAAGGTAGAAAGAGGACTACAATTCAATCAAAGAAGCAGAACCCCTTCGGGCACCTGGTGGTGGGTGTGAGCAAATGGCTCCCTGCCACGCTGCGGGACTCAGGAGGCCACGTTATCACCAGGAGTGACCCCTCCTTAACAACCAGTCATGCGGCCTTATGAACAGATTTCCTGGCTCGTGGGGAAGTCACCAGTGTGAAGCCTGATACTGAGGAATACAGCCAGCAGTTTAATTTATTCAGGCTCCAGATCACTCTTAGAAGGAAACAGGTCCCTATCTCAAGGCGCCTCAGAAAATTCACAACCCAAGTGTGAAAGGAATGTTATTTTTCAATAACAAATTAATTTTTACATCAAGCCTTTTTGCTGCTGGCTGGAAGAAACAATCTCTGTGAGCTCATGGTGCCTCAGTCAACTTACAGTTGTGTGTCTAAGTTTGGGGCCATTCATAGAGCAAAGACATCAGGATGAGGGAATTTGGCTCAGTCCAAGATGGTAGCCACTAGTCAGAGGCAGCCACTAAACTGAATTAGAATTAACTCAAATTTAAAATTCAGTTCCTCAGTTGCACTAGCCACATTTCAAGTGCTCAATAGGCATATTTGGCTGGTGGTTGCCACACTGGACCAGGTGCATACAGAACATTTCCACCATGACATTTCTGTGGTGGTCTACAGGGTCATCATCTAGCATCTTGAGAATTTTCTGAGATGCCCTTATTCTCTGCTTTTCAGCCGAGGAAGCTGAGACTCAGCATATGTAACTTGCCAGTGGCCACTCAGTGACAAGGTAGCCAAACTGGGACTCACACTTCTTCTGGGGTGGCGGGGGAGAACAATTCTTTTGCCACTCCCTTCTACTTCCCATCACAAGCCTGGGAGGTCTAAAACTAGCCGGAGAATGAGGTAACCTGGCTCTCAAGCCATCATTCCCAATAAATTAGATATCACATGAACTTCATACCCTCTTTCATTAAGATTTTCAGATCCTCTAATGTCCGGAATTATGAAACTCCAAGATTACTTTCTGTATTTCTCCTATTACAACACTTCTCTGAGGAGTGAATGGCCTCTCAGTCTAGCTTAGATGAGGATAAAAAGGCAGGTCCCCTAATAAAGAGCACATCAATTAATATAACAAAATACTACCCAGACACCTTAGGTCTAACTGAGAAGGGCTGGGTGGATGAAGGTAGGTCTGCATCGACCCAGTTGCCTCAAATGAGTCAGTCCTTCCAGTGCAGACAAACAACCACCTCTAAATCTCAGTGGCTTAGCCCATACAGTTCATTTCTTGCTCACACAAAGTCCTCTGAAGGTAGAGAACCTCCATGCTGTGACTCAGTGGTGCAAGTCATCCCATCCCTGTGACTCTGACCACTGAACCCATGGCCTTTCCACTCGCCACCAAAGGGAACGAAGAGTGTGGGGAATCCCACAGTGGCTTTGCATCCCTCAGCCCAGAGTGACTCCTTGACCTGGTTCACACCCCACGGCAGCTTCAGTCACCCCGCCCACCTCACTGCAAAGGCAATGGGAAAGGTCAAGGAGGGGAAGGACTAGTGGGTAAGCATGGCCACACTGGTGAGGCAAAAACAATTGACAATAAGAAAAAGAGCAATACTTGATAACTTGCCTGTGATGGAACGCTCTGTGTGTACTATCTCATTTAATCCTCACCACAGCCTTGTGTGGGTGTGATGAGCACAGGAGAGCTTGGATGGGTTAAGAGCCATGACTAAGGTCAAGTGCGTAACAGATGGCAAAGCCAGAGCTTGAACTTAGGTCTGACCAATATGAAAGTTCAGTCAGGCTTGGTTAGACAACAGATTTTTTTCTTTCCTTTTTTTTTTCTTTTTAAGATTTTATTTATTTCAGGGAGAGAGAGTGAGAGCAGGGGGAGGGGCAGAGGGAGAAGGAGAGAATCTTGAGCAGACTCCAGGCTGAGTGCAGAGCCCAACTCAGGGCTTGATCTCACAACCCTGAGATCATGGACCTGGGCTGAAATCAAGAGTCAGACATTTAACCGACTAAGCCACCCAGCACCCCGACATCAGATTTCTTTTTAAGAAAAAGTAAAGTTACGCTCTAGAGTAGTGCTGTCTAGTAGAACTTTGTGCAAAGGTGGAAATGTCACTATGCCTGTGTGATCCAATGTGGTAGTCACGAGCCACATGTGGACATGGAGTACTTGAAATGTGACCAGTGTAACCAAGGGACTAAATTTTTAATTTAAATTTAAATTGCATGAGATTAAAAAAATGAATAATAGTATCGTAACTTAACTTTCAACGTGTAAATGCTCCTTCTTCAAAAATAGAGTGAAGTTCTTTGAGGTCAAAGATCATAATTTACTCATTTCTTTATCTCCTTTAGCTTAGGCATAGCGCTTTGCAGATAGAGGTTGCTCAGTAAATATTTATAGATTATTATTTGATTTTAACCCACTACAGGACTTTCTGGATTATTAAGAATGTGGATTTGCAGTGATCAACTGTACTTGCCTAGAAAGGGTCAAAGGACTTTAAAGCTCTCTCTGACCAGCAACTTGCTTCTTGTTTTCATTTTACCTAAAAGATTGGCATCAGCAATGAGACATATTTTGGTATTCTCAGAAGTAGCTTCCAAGGTTTTAAAAAAAATTACTGATTTTGGGGGAGTGCGGGCGTTGGGGAAGTACTGAGTCCCCTATTTTCCATACTGATTTTTTAAAAAGGAAAATGAAGATCTAGTTTTAAGGGCTTCTTTCACATCGAACAGGAGCAGAATGAAATGGATCTCTTTCTGTGAATAAAATGACAGATAAAATATCTATTTTGCTCATATATTTTTCATTCACAGACAGTTCATTTCAGTAAATATCTTACCACCTGCACTTGTCTATTTTCCAAGGTTTTTGGGAAATTTCCAGTAAGTTCAGTTGGACTCTATGGTTGGTATTTATGAGGCTGCGCTTAAAGGGAAATTGCATCAAGGATGTCATCAGCTCACTTTTTTTCTGTGTTTTTCTTGAACGTGTAGTTGGCAAGCTCTCAAAACCCTTATCAGGTCATAACTCAAAGATACATGTGGCCTCTACAGCTGGGTTAATATTTACAAAACACTCTCTGCTCCCAGCCTTTTTCTTCTATGTTCCCCCCAAGCCCGGGGTTCCTGCCTTTTCATAGGTCTGTCATCTGGAGATTGGAGGATACCACGTCTACACTGACAGAAAGTACCTTCTGTGGCCTCCCCGCAGAGGATGTCTTCTCAAACAGGCTCTGTTGGTCCTTAGAACCAAATTGGGAGGTTTCTAAATGTTCTACACTGGGGTTTCTCAGCCTCAGCAGTTTTAGCATTTGGGGCTACATAATTCTGCTAAGGGGACTGTCCTGTGCTTGGTAGGATATTTAGTAGCATCCCCAGCTCTGAGGGGCTGAGATGACAGTAGCATCACCCTACCCAGTCATGACAACCAAAAATGTCTTCAGATGTTGCCAATAGTCCCCTGGGGGGGAGGGGCAACACTCTCCCACCAGCTGACTCATATTTCAGATCTCAGTTCACATGTCATCCCCAGGGGGACATGATATGGGTCATGTTCTGTGGTTGTCACTCTCTTAGGACCTTTGAAGCATACAATCTCTGTTTGTAGCTACCTGTTCATTGATGACCATCACCCTTGGTCCTGAATTATCACTGTGATGCCCATGGCAAGGATCCAGTGAAGGGTTCCCACTAAGTAACTTGCTTTGAGAATTGCCTTATATTTTCAGGGTTCAGCAATACTTTGGGGTTACTTTTTTCTCCTCATCACACACAAAGGGTCAATAGCACCTGGGCCTTCATAGAATTCACTTGACCCTGGTGTGAAGTTTTTAATAACAGAGATTAGAGGTGAGATGATCACAAACTTTCTTTAACTGGATGATGGATTTAGTGTCATGGTTCTGACCTCTCTTGACGATGGACGAATCCACTTTCAGTTTAAAAATTATTTTGCTAATCGCATTTTCCAGCAGAAGAATGAGACTAGGGAGCCCCACATCAAGGGTAGTGACCAAATAGTCCGGGTAAGACCCCAGACCCTCTGCTGATTTATTCTTCTAACGGATATTTCTCATATTTGTTGACTGAATGAATAAGCAACTGCTATGTGCCAGTTTTCTGCTAAAGCTGGAAATACAATAATGAGCAAAAATAAGCATGGTCCCTCCCACCTTGGAACGTGCATTCTGGTGGGAGGATGACACTAACTGAATAATTATACCAATGAACGTGTAGCTACAGATATTATATGCTTTAAAGATTCTAAGAGAGTGACAACCATGGAACATGACCCATATCATGCCCCCCTGGGGATGACACTTGAGCTGAGAACTGAAACATAAATGCAAGTCAATTAGATCAAGTAGGTGGGGGAGAGTGTCCCAGACAAATGGACCAGCAGGTACAAATGATGCTTACTGGAGAGAGGGATTAAGAGAAGTAACAGAATCGGAGGGAAAAAAACCAAAAGGCAGTGGGTTTGGAGCCCAGAAAACATGGGGCAAGACTGTGCATGAGGAGGCCAAGTTGATAAATTTACATGTTGTGCGTAGTTCTCACAAAGCCAGCTGATCTTTCCCCCGTCAGTAGATGCTCACTGATGAGCTTTGAGCAGTCAAGTGAACCATGTTATCAGCACTGTGCCAAGGTCTCTAGCTGCTGTTTGGGGAGTAAATTGGGGGGTGGTATGTAATGGGGTAGGAGAGAGTAAACTCAGGTGGTTGTCCAGGCGAGAAAGGAAGTTGCTCAGGCCAGGAGGTTCTACTAAAGACTGAGAGAGGTGGAAGGAGTGTTACTTGGCAGCTGAACCAACAGCATGAGGTGAAGGACTTGACCAGTAGGCCCCACATGGGGCAGACCAGTTACAGTTGGCATCTCTCCTGGTGGGTGGAAGTCCTTGCTGAACCAGTGTTCAACATGCTGCCTATAATCACTAGAAGGATCCAAGAGGAGGGAAGTCAAGGGGAAAAAAATGGCTCAGCCTGCCCCTTAAGGTTTTGGCATATACAATTGGAAGGCTGATGTCATTTGTCCAGAGAGTGAACGCTAGGGGAGAAACAAGTTGGTGCTAGAAAATCATGAGCTTTGTGTAGGATGTGTTGAATTTGAGATGCCTTTAAGATATTATGGGAAGAAGAAATCTGGTGGGCTGCCCTGCAAGGGAGGAACTTCCCCAAGGATGAGAGGCATTAACTAGGGATGATCCTTTTGCAAAACATTCATTCATTAGCCACAGGGTACCTCATGTGATATTTGAACAATCATTAAGCAAAGGCGGTTTATTTTTAGCAAGTAACAACAGAATTGTAAAAATGAAAAAAAAAAATGACATTTGTCAACCAAATTTCCCTCCTCATCCCCATGCCAGCTAGTCCTTCAAAGCCAAAAAGCATCCAGAGCCCAGCTTTCTGCATGGGCACCTGGTAAGGAAAGGATGTTGACAATACTAGGAATGCCCCATCCACTTCTGGAGGGAGACAAGCCACTGGTCATGTTGCGTCTTGTCCAGGGCATCTGTAGGAGAGATTCTCCTTTTCTTCACCTTGCATCTGCTCAGTATCTTAATCCCAAATTGTGGGAGTGAAACTCTGGCAACCTTTAAGGATATAATTTGCTTCCTATTACATTATTTCTCCCCGTAGAGGAGAGACCAAGTGTTTGTCATTTACGAGTGTCATGTCATTACATTCCATATTGCAGTGTAATGATGTGAAATGATTAAATGACAAAATGCCAGCTCACTGCCAAAAATTTAAAGTGGCATAGTTTTATTTGTAGATTGGAAAGTTATTATTAATTCTTATATTGACTTTGCCAGATGAAATAAAGCAAGCAGACTGGTGCATACAGAAACGGGGTGCTGTTAGGTGAGGACCTGAACCCCAGTTCCAACATAAACAGAAAGAGTTCTCTGATTCTGGCACTTTCTGCAGGCCACATGTCCAGAGTTAAATGTATTAGTTTAGAACAGTCTTGTCACCTGATGAATGTGGAGTGACAGGCATCAAAATACAACCTGACTGGAGTTTTTATTGAGAAGAAAGATGGGAACTGAGAACAGGTGGCTGAGAAGAGAAAATGGCCTATCCGCCTCCTGCCCCCGCCTTCACCACATTTTCTCCACTAGCACTTATTGGGAGATAGAATTTTTTTTGTTTTCTTTTAAGGGAAAAAGAGCATACAAACAGCATTTCCTTTACGTCATCAAATTACCAGAAGACTCTGCGGTTGGTAAAATAACAACTGCTCCTTTTTCTCTCCCCCTAGGCTATGAAATTGCACATGGAGATCTTTGAAAGAGGGTTAAAAATCACATTCTCAGAACTATATGTTTTTTAAGCTTTTAGAGTTCAAATCTGTATGACCTCAAGCGTTTGAGGATTTGTGAAGAAGAAACCTGCCATTTCTTCCTACCATTTATGCCCTCATTCGAGGAACTCATTCATTGTTTAATTCCAATAGACTCTTCTCATGACCATATTCAAGTGACTTTCTTTTGTTTCCTCGTGGTTTCTCTCCCCTGAGCAATTGTTTCTTCCTTTTCTTTGTGCAGACAAGAGAAATGCCTCGTGTCTCAACCTGGTCACCTCCACTGAGTCTTCTACCTCAGCAGTGCTCTTGCCTTAGGAATTCTCTACCCTGATTTGGTTTGGCTTTTGTTTTACTTTCCTTTTAATTATTTCCCTTGAATATCAGCTCATGCCGTATGTTTTCTATTTCCATCTTTATTACATCCTATGACCACTTTGGCTTAGAAGCTTCTTTTGTTGCCAAGGCTTTTGGGTGAAAGCTGATTGATTCAACAGGGGGTGGGAAATAAAATCAAGGCACACAGTGTTGGTTTGTTTCATTTTTTTTTTTTTCACTACATGTGGACACTTGCAAGGCCACTCACCTGTGGCTCAGTCATTTTAAAACAGAAAGACACCAAACATGCAGAAGCTTCTAGATTTATAGACACTAACTCATGCCTGCCAAGATGGCCAATAATCTTTGCTTTTCTCCAACACAGGGGACACGTTGCCTCGTTTCTGGCACACTGGCAGGGGTACAAAGAACACATTCTTCCTGGAAAGGGATTCCAGTGGACAATGGCTCAGGTAACAAAACTGTCAGGAGCTCATTTGGCTTGTGGGAAACACTTACAAGTTTTGTGATTGGAAAGATATCACTCTGTCAGACAATCCAGTCTGTGGATAAGATGACTTGCCATTTCATTTGGATTTTCAATGAATCCCAGCATCTTTGTTTGGTCCCTGGGTTGCCTTCATCAGAACGTGCAACATGGGCACAAGCTTCTGCCTATAGCACTGTGATCAGGGAATGCCACCCCTCCTAATGCTTCTGTCCACTGCTTCTTTTGAGACTTCTCTTTCTATGTCTCCCTGGCGCTGGTTCGTGTTTGGCAGACAGTGAGAACTAAGGGTTCTCTTGGAAGACAATACACTGAAGAGCATTGGAGGATTTTTTTTTTCTTTATATATAGATGGCTTTTTCATTCTGTCCTAAATCATGAATGCATAAAAGAGCTGCCAAGAACAGCTCAAATGGTTGCATCAAGGACCCTGGAATAATAGGCTGGCACCACCCACATCTGCAAAAGAGATCATATTATGCGTGTTCTGACTGGCGTACATAGAACAATTGGTTAACCTGAGACTTCTCTCACATTGTCATGGCTTATGGGTATTGTATATTTTCATGAAAAAATTCTGCTCTCCAATAAGTCATTTACCTTTTTTGAAATCACCTAAAACCCTGGCCTTCTCTCTGATGACATTTGTTTGTTCATTTTCTCATGCACTCACACCTGTTTAGCTGTCCATTTAAGTGTTCCAGGTAAGTAGTGAAAAGCACAGGTACCGGCCCTGTGGTCACTGAGCTGAGGTCCCAGGAATAACCGAGAGAAAAGAACCAAAGAAGCAAAACAATTTCAGATGGGGAAAGTGTTATGGGAAGCTGATCATACAGAGCAGTGCCATCCAGCGTGAGTTAGGAGTGGGCAAATAGAGCTGGTGTAGTCACAGAAGGCTTCCAAGAGGAGGTGACATTTCAGTCGAGAATGAAGGCTGGAGTGGCCATCATGCTAGTCTAAGGAAGCACCTTTCAGGCAATGGGAATGGCAGGTATAAAGACTGTACATTAGGAATGAGCTTGGGCGGGATGCAGTGTGTCAAGACCGCACTGAACTACAGGAAAATAAGAATTGAGACCAGAGCAGTCAACAGGGGCCCACTCAGGCAAAGACTTTCAAACTTAGGATGCAACCCCAGGCTTGCCTGGCCTTCCCTTGTGTCTGTTTTGTTCGTTTTGGTTTTGGAGAGTTATATCTATCACTCCACCTTCTGGACAATAAGAAATACCACTGCAATATAAGCAAGTCGTTCTCTACTGATATTCTGGGGGCATAGATAGGTTGCTAAATGTTGACTGATGTGTAAAATTTAGCTTTGCTCCACCAAGGGATGCATATACTTATGGTAAGTCTGTCAGTTACAAGGGAGTATAAAAGATGCCAACTGTAGTGTGGGGGCAGAGGGCATCTTACATTGATAATAGGTAGGAGAGGCCCTTCCGTCCTTGCTGCCTTGAATGACGGCGTCCTGTCTAGAGCTGTGGCCGCCATCTTAACATCAAGACTGGGAAGGGGAGGATCATCTCAGAAATTCTAAGCCCAACCCCAGATATCCTTGAATAGTTGAGCCATGGTCAGCAACCACTTAGCTCCAGACTTCTTGTTATGTTAGAGGGGGAAAATCTGACTTTTTTAAACTCACATGATAAGTAAGGGCCTAGAATCGCACTCAGCTTGCCAAGGGAAGAGCAAGCATTGACTAAAAGTGTGAGAATTTTCCCTCATGAGTTTGTGAGAGAACCCAGTCGGGGCAGCAAATAGCTCGATTCAAGCAATGGCCCAGTGCCAAGATGGCCTGGGGGAATAGTGATGACATTGAGGCACAGGGACATTGGAGTGATGGTTTCCTTGTAACTATTTCAGCATGAGGTTTGTTTTTGTTTTGTTTTGTTTTTGTCAAAATACAACCAATCTTCCAGTAATCTGAATGCCAAAAAAAAAAGTGTGACCCACTGAGATAGCCAGATTAGAAGAGAGGAAAGACACTTCCCAAGAAGCAAAACAGTAACCTCTGTCTGGTGGGTAAGTGACACGTGTTATTATCAAAATCCATCTGGAATCACTGTTCTGACACAAAGGACAACTTATTTAGCCTGCTTCTGCCTGTCCACTCCTGCATGGCATCAGTTCCTGGTCCTGGTTCGAGTTCCCTAGCTGCATCGGGGGACACGCCTTCTATTTCCCAAATCCTACTCTCTTCCCCTCATTACCTCTAAGTCCTCGGATTTTTACTGAGTAAAATGGAAGGGTTGGCCAAAGATAATGATTTGCAAATATGCATGTGTGTGGGTGAGGGGTCTATGAGAAGCAGATGGCTTTCTTTGAGTTAAATTTTGTATAGAAACCCACTGGATCACAGAGGTAAAGTGGAAACATCACAGTGAAAATGAAGGGGTGGTTCTAGAGTCCCATGGACCCCATCTCTCTTGCTCTATGAGCAGTCCCTGAAGTCCGTGAAGTGGAGACTCACCTGATCAAGAGGGCATTAAAGGAAGGAATGAAGATGCTCGGCAACACCAAGTGTGGGATAGGACAAATGGGTGGCATGGAAACACGCCTGGAACCCGCCATGGTGGAGATGGCATCTGGGTTTCAATGTGGATTAGGTGCTATTTACTGTGGGTCTGGGTCTTCAGTATTCATTACCCCCACCTAATTCTCATTATAGAATGCTGACTGAGAGAAGGAATTTAGCACCAGAAAGGCCATGGTCAGAGTCTAGCTCTCCCACTTACCAGTGTGTCACATTCAGCAATCTACTTAACCTTCGAGTATTAGTTCCATATCCGTGAGATGGGGATAATCCTCAAGGATACTCAGCGAGTTTAAATGACCATTCAAGGTCATTCATAATCAAGGGGCCTTGAGCTTCAAATCCTGAATCCTCTGATTGTTTAAGTTCAGTGCTTTTTTTTCTAACCACAAAAAGACCCTGCTGCAGATTCACAAATGATGTGAATCTTGAGAAAAAGAGGGAATGAGGAAGGAAGGAAGGGGAAGAGGGAGGGAAGACAGGAAGGAAGAAACAATGATTCTGTCATGATAGGCATTTGCTAAAAAAAAAAAAAAAATCTGGAATTGATTCAAAATTTCCACCATTAGTCATTCATTGGATTAAAACAGTTATTCCTTTCCTTTTCCTGATGGGATAGTTCTTCTCATTTTGCCAAACTTTTATGATTACCATGAGGTATATGCTGTGAAATCAAGCAACTTGCAATAAAATGAACATGGCAGCATCAAGCAGCTTCTCATTTTACAAATAAGTGATTGACTGCTAGAGGGGAGGTGGGTGTGAGGATGGGGTAACTGGGTGATGGGCATTAAGGAGGGCACGTGATATGATGAGCACTGGGTGTTTTATGTAACTGATGAATTATTGAACTCTACATCTGAAACTAATGATGTACTATATGTTGGCTAATTGAATTTAAATAAAAAAAAATAAGTGATTGAGATGATGTGCTACCTCCTTGACTTGGCAGTTGGGCAACTTGGATTCAACCAGGAGAGTCCTCATCGCTGAATGGATGAGAGTAGGGCAAATGAATTCCAATCAGGAGGAGACCTGCTCTGTGCCTGGGTGAGGCGTGCAGGATAGCTGATAAAGCTAATGTTCATAAACCCTTGTTGCCTATTAATTATCAGAGTAGTAGCATCAGAGAGCAAGGTCTTGAGGATATAGGACAAAAGACAGATAAGGGATTGATGTGGGGGGGGGGGGGTGTGAAGATACAAGACAAGAAGGTCAGGAAATATTTAAACCACAGAAGACCAGGAACCAGGTCTACCTGACATGCAAATGAAGAAACGTTCTATTTTTCCCTCTTCTGGTTGAAGAAGGAACTCGGAATCCTAACCCAATCTCAACCACGCACATCTGGACTCCTGTCTGGGATGAAGCTGTCAGTGGCACTAACACAAACCTGTCCACTCCCAACCATTTTCCTGCATCAGAGAGGCTCAGCAAAGCAGGGGGATGGTGACTTATCCCTCCTTCGCAATGAAAACAGCCAGGAAGTGGCCACTTCACAAAACCCTCACCAAGGGAGAAAGTCAACATGAATTATCTTACATCTTCAATTTTCATTCTAAAGAAGCATGGCTCACTTCACTTTTGAAAGTAATTTTAATGAATACCCTCCAAAAATACTAGAGCCTGACTTTCCAAAATTTATTTTGGAACAGATAGGCTTCCAACAAGTAATTCTCAATTATTATTAATATTACTATGTTCGTATAAATCTGATAACAATAGAAGTACTTTTTTATTGGGAGAAATCTTACATTAAAACTGGAGCTCATATTTGGCCGACTTCAGTGGGTTGACCAAAAATAGAAATTGGCTTACGTATCTTGCCATTTTTAGGAAAGGTGAAGATATGGACTTAGACACTTGATTTTCTTAGCTTAGGGAGCACTGTAGGCTAAACTGCTTTGGCCCCGAGGGACTCTTTGCTATTGGCAACCCTGGGCAGGGTGAGGTTTTTAAAATTCATTTCTGATATCCAGTTGACATGGATTTTTTTAAGTATTTAAAATTGTACTGGTCACTACTGCAGCCCTCAAAGAGCTCTGTTCTCACTGCCTCCTGGTGCTTGTTCTTCCTTCTCCTGTTTCCTTCACTTCACACTGAGTTCTCTTCCCAAGTTGGATGTTTGTCACTAAGCCTATGCAGGAAAGAAGTCTATGAAAAGTCTGGAAACAGGGAAAGCCAGGAGCACCTGCAGTGCTCTGGAGCTAGCTATAGATAGCCTCTCTTCATACCCACAGGCCTCCTTGGGAAGGAGAAGAAAAGGCATTGCAATAATCCACACGGGGTCCTGCTAAAGAGAGGTGCGTGTACCTGATGGTGGATAACATATGGGGGAAACAGGGCTGAGTAATGCAGTCAGTTGGGTCACACCCAAGCCCTTCATAGAGTCAGAACAAGATGGAAGCCAATGTTTTGTCATTTGCAGCTTCATTTGGGGGCTGGCATCCCTATAAAAGGAAGGATGATGAACAGACTGTATCTCCTCTTCCAAACTGGCCTTTCGAGACCTAAACAAAGCAGGCAGGGCTACCTAGCTCCTAGGAGCTGAAATTCCACACCCCATTATGAAAAAGCACTTTATCAGGTTTCAGAATGCATTACGAGGCTAGGAAACTTGCTATTAGGGTAACGATTGAAAATCCGATATGCCTTTTGCTTAAACAAAAAACCATAGTGAAGAGTATAGTGAAAAACTTGCTGGATGAGGCACTTCAAAAAGGTTGAGTTTCTCTTCCTGGCTCTGCAATTTGCTAGCTGTGTGACCTTAAGCAAGTCACTCGGCTTTTCTGACTCTCCCTTACACATCAGTGCAGGAACAATCCTGACTGTCATCTGGCCTACATCACAGAGTTTTTATGAGGATCCAGTGAATTCATGCACAGGAAAATGACTCGTAAGTCAAAGTCATTATATTAACACAAATTACTACTAACATTAGTTTATATTTTATTTATTTTCCATTCCTGACTTCATAATTCTTCAGAGAGGAAGACAACAGTGACACAAGAGTATGCATTGTCCTCACAAAGGAAAAATGGAGGAGTGTTAACCTATTAGTGCTCTCTGCTCCAATGTCCCCATCCCAAAACTACCTCCCACAGTAGCAGGGCAATGACTTAGGAAATAAATTGGTTTTCAGGGATGATGAGCAAAAGCTGAAGTGGTTGGCCATTTGAGTCACCCTTAACTTCAAGCATAAATCATTCATAACACACGAGACATTTAAGATGTGAAACTATAAATACTGACCAGAGATTGTCAGCATAATGTAGGTGGGGCTCTCAACAATTTCCATTCACAGAAGAGAAATTCTTTGTGAGGTTGGGAATGCAAGATACAGAATTATGAATAATTGGCATGTATGTATATGTATATTCACATATATATAGCATAGTATATGTGCAGATGGTATATAGAAAATACATATATCTACACATATATCTACACATATGTATATTTGTGCTTGTATAGATCCATTTATATCCAAACATATATTATATATGCATACGTATATAATATATGTTATATACATATGCATATATTTGGATCAACATTTGCCAGATACAAACTCAAGAGCAGGCAGAAGTCAGCAATGTGTCCAGCTTCTGTAAAGGGCAATTCAGTGGAATGATTTTCATATTTTAATGAAGAAATTACAGATGATTCTTAAAACCCTGGTATTTCAGTTTATCTAGTCTAAGCCCCACCAAGCAATCTTATCTAATCTAATCCAATCTAACTATGGATTATGTTGAACTCACTCAACAAACCATTTTTGTTTTTACCAAAAAAAAAGTGATGACTATTAACATATTAGCATTTCTACCCAAATAACTGATTTTTTAATGCAGAAGAATGAGAGAAAGAAGTAGTCAACTTTCAAGGAAGTTTCTGCTTAAATAAGTGAAATTAGAAGAACTAATTGTGGAAATCTTAACACTTTTCAACATTGTGTGCAAACTACGTATCAATCCTATTTAGCAGGTGATATCTGCAGCTTGGAAGGGAGGGCAAGGTGAAGACAAACATTCTATTCCTAATTTTCTCAAAGCGCATTTATTCCTCTTTCTGGAATCCAGTTGTTATCAGCTCTTTTAGAAATACTGATGCAGTCAATGGTGTCTAAAGTCATGGAGACCTGCCCTCCATGAATATGGTTTCTCCCTATCCAAGAACCAATGGTTTCTTTCTCTGTGACTTGGCTCTCCATGGACTCTCATGGACAGGGATAGGGAATGGCCTGGGAGTGGGAAAGTACTGAGTGCTGAGTCAGAGTGAAGAACAATGTCCTCAGGTTCCCCTCTCCTTTCCCTCCATAAAGGGGTCTTGGCAGAGGTGCCTATGGAAAGCCTCTGCTGAAGTCCCTCAGTAAGGAGGCCTCCAAATGGAGGCTCCTCGGCTAGCAGGACAGCCCTGCCTGAGAGTATGGCCAGCAGGGGCTGAGCCTTTACTGCAACTACCTTCAGAGACTCGCAGTGCCTTGGCTGTGCCCCAAGCCTGGTGTGAGGAGGGCATCTTCCCTCCCCCCGCCCACCATGAGGTCTGCCAGAAAAAGCCTTTGTAACTAACTGCCTATGGTCAGGTCTGCGGGGTGCCTGGGGGGCTCAGTTGTTACATGTCTGCCTTCGGTCAGGTCTGAAGGATCACCTATAGGTTTTTAACCAGGAGGCAGACTCCAAACAAACTACCCTATATTCTTACTATAAATCCCACTCTTTATTTCTCATCAGAGCTTGAGGAATTTCTGTTGCTTGCAACTGGCATCCTAATTAATAGAACCAAAAATGGACCCCAAAGTGAGACAGGGTCAAATAATGAGAGATGTTGAAGGCTGGTGACAAGGTAAGTAGAGACTAGAAAAACGAGCACCACTGCCCACAAGAGGACGTCTGAAGAGATCTTGCAGACTCAGAGTTGGGATAAGAGTTTGAGCCTGGAAAGTATCAGTGGTGATCCAAGAGCCCAGCACAGGAGTAAGAGCTGGATGACAAGAAACGTGAGCCATATTCCCTGTCTGAAATTTCTATTGTGTAACAAGAATGATAATAGGTGGGAAGAGGAAGGAGAGAGAGGAGCCCTTGACTCTCTCTCCAAGCTCATCTCCTCCCCATCCCCCTCCACCCCCCCACCCCCACCCCCCGGTTGGTCTTTCTTCTGTTTCCAGACAAGTCCGTGCCTCAGGTCCTGTGCCTGAACTGCTCTTCCCTCCAGCCCTTGTGTGACTTAAGTCCTCATTTATTCAAATCTCTGATCAAATATCACCTTTCCGAAGGGTCTTGCCTGACTATCTCATCCAGAATGGCAGTTCCACCACCTTTTATCTCCTAACACTGCTTTTTTTCCTCTATAGCACTTATCATCATCTGACATAATGATTGATTGTTTTTTGTTTTTTGTTTTTTTTTGTCTTCCCATGCTTGCACTAAAACATAAGGTAAGGACTCTGTTCAGTTCATGAAGCCCTGCATTCTCAGAGCTTACACTAGTTCCCAGGAAAGAGTGGGTATTCCATAAATACTAACTTCATCAACATATCAATGAATGAATGAGTGAATGAATGAAGAAAAGAGTAATGGAAAGAGAAAAGGAGGAGGATAGGGGAATAAAATATCTTAAAGTCTCTAATTAAAGGAGCAAAAATGGATTATAAAAACCAAGCATATAAATTAGAAAAACCTCTCTGTGTGCTTTACATTGAAAGTTGATCTCTTTGGTCTGTTTAATTCATTCACTTACTCCTCTGATAAATATTTATTATCTGAACAACAGGTCACATTCAGAGGTGACCAGGGGAAACTAGATCTTAAAGGTGAAGACCCCAAAGAGGGGATAGTTGGATCAAAAGAAAAGATCCACTCTAGGAAACAGTAGAGAACTCTCACACATCAGGCATGTCTGAGTGTTGGTGGGGTGAGGAATATTTTGGCTTATGAATCAAAACTAACAATATATTTTCAGATGCAAGAAATAGGGTAAGGGAAAGCCATACCACAGTGGTTTATGTCATGCAATAATAAGTCTTGGGATTGCACTATGGAACAAAGTATGGGAGTTCATTAAAAAAAATCAAAACAGAATTAACATAAGATCCAGCAGTTCCACCTCTGGGCATATATCCAAAAGAACTGAAAGTAGAGTCTCAAAAAGATGTTTGTACACCCATGTTCATAGCAGCATTATTTACAATACTAATATGTAAAAGCAACCCAAGTGTTCATCGGTGGATGAATAGATAAGCAAAATGTGGCATATCCATACAATGGAATATTATTCAGCCTTGAAAAGGAAGGAGATTCAGCAACATGCTACAACCTCGCTGAAACTCATTATGCCAAATGAAATAAGCTCATCACAGAAAGACAAATACCATAGATTCCACATATGAGATACTCAGAGTAACCAAATTCACAAAGAAAGAAAGCAGAATGGTGGTTACCAAGGGCGAGTTAGTTACCAAATGGGGATTTAGTGTTTAATGGGTAGGGAGTTTCAGTTTTACAAGATGAAAAGAGCTCTGGAGATGAATAGTGGTGATGGTTGAACATTACGAATGTATTTAATATCACTGAACTGTACCCTTAAAAGTGGTTAAGATTAAGAGCGCCTGGATGGCTCAGTCAGTTGAGCATCCAACTCTTGATTTTGGCTCAGGTCATGATCTTAGGGTCTTGAGATGGAGCCGCATGTTGGACTCATGCTGGGCATGGAGGCTTCTTAAGATTCTCTCTCTCAGGTGCCTGGGTGGCTCAGTTCGTTAAGCGACTGCCTTCGGCTCAGGTCATGATCCTGGAGTCCCTGGATCGAGTCCCGCATCGGGCTCCCCACTCGGCAGGGAGTCTGTTTCTCCCTCTGACCCTAACCCCTCTCATGTGCTCTCTCTCATTCTCTCTCTCTCAAATAAATAAATAAAATCTTAAAAAAAAAAAAAAAAAGAAAGATTCTCTCTCTCTCCCTCTCTTCTGCCCTCTCCCCCCTTGCTCATGTGCTCTCTCTCTCTTAAAAAAAATGGTTAAGATGGTAAATTTTATGTTATGTGTATTTTGCCATAATAAAAAATTAAAAAAAAAACAATGTCTTAGGCTGGTCCTATAGCTTTACCAACTCATGTTGAACCAATTTCTTGGAATATTCTATTCCTGTCCTTGTGCGTAGCTTGAGATCTCATGGTTCTCAGGTGGCCTCTGCATTTCCAGTAGGGGTGACATCCAAAATATTTAACAAATGGTACAGATCTGGAGATCCCTGCTGGTCCAGGCTTTCTCCTTTTGGAATCCAGTGGGGGCTTGGGCAATGCATTAGGTCTAAAGGGGTACATGGGGACTTAGGAAAGTTGCCATTTACCAACCAACATGGGAGCATTTCAACATCCGTACAACAGTACCACCCTATCTGTGGGAGCAGACAAATGTCAGTTCCGCCTCTAGAAATCATGCAGAAAGAGGAGGAAAGGAGAAAGGCATGGGGTCCTCTTTGAGCAGGGCTTTGTGGGTTTTTTTATTGGGGAGGGAACATTCTCCCTAGAGACAAAAACCACATCTCACTGGACAAAAACAAGTCACATGACCACCACCACTAACTGCACCGGGCAAACATTTGAGGTTTCCAAACCTCTATAACCAAAGCAGGCAAGGGAAAAGGGAGCTGTAAGTGGCTTCTGGAAAACCAAGTCCCAATTTCTGCCGCAGCTTGCCATTATAGTTTGGGAAGGATACTATAAAAGGCCAATTCATCTAACCTAGAGGTGGACAAATTGAGAATGAGGATTTCAGAAAGCAAAAAGCCCAACTTAAAGTAATACATTATATTTTGAACACTGAATGTTTGACAATACATTTCACAGCTCATTTCCTGCTACTTGTGAACGCTAGTAAACACTCAGAGAGCGAATTCACATTTTTCATGTCAAATATCCTTACAGTTCTCGCCTCCTCCAGCTTGTCACCAGTTAAACAGACCCTATGAGGACAGTCTGTGCACACTATAATCTTTTGCGACACTAAACCTTAATCTGTCTTACAATTTCTATTGTTTTTCACTAAAAGGTTATTCCAGAAATATTTTATAGTGCACATTCATTTTCTTGGCCAAGAATAAATGGCATAATCAGAAGCACTCTCACCAATGCTGAGTCTCCCTTCCCGGCCCAAATTTAAGAATTTCATGCAGATTACTCATTGCCATCTATCTAGCTAATTCAATGTCATTATTTTTCTCTGGTCTAGGCAGAATTTACCCTTCCCTGAAATGAGCTTATCTCATAATATCGGAGGAGGAAGGACAGCACCAATGGAGTTGGAGTCACTGAGGTCCACACATCCATTCCCAGGCCTGGAATTAAGGGGCTGTCAATATCTTCCATTAGAAGGGGAAATCTATGTTTTCAAAAAGGATTGCAACATGCTACTTAATTTTTTAAAATCACGTCACTGACTTTGCAAAATGTGGCCTTCTCTAAATATTGGGTTTTGCATCTAATTCTATCCCCCAACACCCTCCTCCTACTCCTGGCCTAAATCTCACTGACTATCCAGGTCATAGCTGATGTGTCACTTTCCTCCTTCCGTCCCGAAGACTGAGAAATGAATTTGAACCTGCTGGCCCTCTACTGGCATTTCTAATATCCTATCAAGTCTGCCTCATAAGGCACATGCAATGCTGTCCAAAAGCAACAGGATGCAAGCCATGCATGTAATTTGGATTTTTTTAGTAGCCATGTTTATGTAAAAAAAAAAAAAAGGAAGAGGCAAAACTAATTTTAATAATATATTTTACTTAACTACATTTGTCCAAAGTACAGTAGTCCCCTCCTTATCTGTGGGGGATACTTCCCAAGATCCTCAGTGGATGCCTGAACCCATGAATATTATATATGATGTTTTCTCCTATACATACATACCTGTGATAAAGTTTATTTCATTCATTAGGCACACTAAGAGATGAAAAACAATCGATCATAAAATAGAACAACTGTAACAATATACTATAATAAAAGTTATGTGAATGTGGTCTCTCTCTCTCTCTCTAAATATCTTATTGTGCTGTACTCACCCTTCTTGTGATGATGTGCAATGATACAGGGCCTACATGATGAGATGAAGTAAAGTGAGTGACGTAGGCACGTGATGCAACATCAGGCTACTATTGACCTTCTGATGCTAAGGTCAGAACGGGGATCATCTGCTTCAGGACTACAGTTGACTGCGGGAAACCACAGAATGTGAAACCATGGATAAGGGGGGACTACTGTAATATTTCAATGTGCAATCAATATAAAAATATTAATGGGATTTTATACATTCTTTATGGAAATCCCATGTGCGTTTCAGACTTTCGGCTCCACTCAGTTCAGACCAGCCACGATTCAAGTGCTATAACCACATGTGGCTAGTGACTTCTATACTGAATGGCACTTTCTATAGTATTTAAATTCGTAGGTCTATTTGTGTTTCCTCCCCATTGCACTCAAGAGCAGGGATTATGTTTATCTTTCACCGTTGTACCCCTAGCACCCAGCACATAGTAGAAACTTAATAAACGTTTGATGAAAAAATAATTGAACAATCTCATCTCTGCCACTATTTAACTGTGTGACTTTGGGTTAGTTGATTTCTCTGGAGCTCCTACCTTATTAAAGAAGAGGATGTCATATTCCATGATTGCCAAGGTCCCCATAAATGTGAACATTCCAGGTCACTTAATTCAGTACCCGCCCCCTCACTTAAAGTATCTAAACACATTCCCTTGATTCTCATGAACAGTGCTTTAATGCCAGGGTACACCCAAATTTACCATGCTCCACTTTTTCACATTTTCCCAATCGGTCCTTGCATCTGGGAGACATTTAGGATTATGATACTGTCCCCCCTTTTAAAATAGTGTTGTCTTTCTTTGATTATAAAATGAAATATCTTCATAATAGAAAATTTGGACAATAAAGAAAAGTACTCAGCAAATAAATTGCTTATATAGATACTACACAGAAATAAACATGGTTAACATTTGTGTGTCTATCCTCCTGGTGTATTTTCTCTATTTATTAGTAATAATATGTGTATAAATACACATTTGGTTTTCCTTTTAGCAAAATGGGGGTCATAATATATATATTTTTTTCAAATCACCCTTTGTTATTTAACAATATTTTGGGAATATACACTCATGTCATCAAATGTTACTTTGAAGCATAATCTTGCTGGACGCAACATATACCATCAAACAACTACATAGTGGTACCACCTTGAGGAGATGAAGGAGCAAACCAAGTGGATATCTGGGGGAAGATTTTTTTCCTGGTGGAGGAAACAGCAAGTGTAAAGGCTCGGAGGTAGGAACAAGTCCACTCTGCCAGCATGACTGAAGAAGCAGCGGCAAGGCAGGAAAAGGCAGAAAATGAAGTTGAGGCAGTAATGGGAGGCCAGATAATGTAGTGATTGTGCGATCTGAGGGATAGGGGAAGCCACTGTAGGATTTTCAGTGTCACAAGTGGTGGGAGGGATGGTACTGGTATCTGGTAGACAGAGGCCAGGGATGCTGCTAAATACCTTACAATATCCAGAACAGCCCCTAACAACTAAGGATTATCTATGCCCAAATGTCAATAGTGTCGAGATTGAGAAATCTTGTTCCATAGGAAGACAAGAATGGTAACCAGAAAACTAGCTAAGAAGTTGCTAAAAGAAAAATCTAGGCTCAAAAAGAGGTGCTTTGGACCCAGATGGGAGTGGTAGAAGTGCAGATCAGTAGTCAGATTCTGTACAGACTCTGAAGATGGGGAGTTACCATGGTTTGATGATGGACTAGGCATGAAGAATGAAGGGAAGGGGAGTCAGGGTTGACATCAGTGTTTGAGGCCTAATCAGCTGGAAGGATGGAATTGTCATGAACTAGCATTGGGGAGAGTTCAAAAGGAGGCTGGGGAAGTTTAGGAGTCTGGATGGTAGAGATTTTAGAGATGGACTCAAGAGGGCTTCTCGGATTTGAGAAGTAAAGAAGCAAGAGCAGTGGAGAATGACTCTAGGTATGTGGCCTGTGCAACTGGGTGGATAGTGGAGTCATGAACAAGGACAGGGTCTCATCTGCACCTGGGAGATGGCAGGTTTGGGCTCTGGACATACTGAGTTGGAGCACATCCAAAGGAATGATAACAACTATTCCATATCCCTCACCTGTCTCTTAGAGCATCAGCTAAAATCATGGAGGAAAACCACATTGAAAAGTTAAAGTCTCTTATACACAAAAGTTATCTTCAAAGTCCTATCACTTAACATGGCTTGGAGTGCCTCTACCCAGTTTCCTGGGAAGCTATAATGTATGTCCTATCACATTCTGCCCTTCAAGATTCTGATGAGAGTTGACTCTCTGCCATCAGGAAAAATGCATATTTATTTAGTGTGTTTAAAAATTAAGTTTACAGCAATTGAACTTCCCTTTATTTGGCCTCAGAGCACATTAGCATTCTTTGAACTACAGTGTTAGGAACATTTTAAGGGTTATTTTTACATCAGTAAAAGACTCTCAAAGCCAGAAAACACACAGGATGTATCATTCTCAAGCAAGACCAACCCTAGGTAATGCGGGAACAATTTTCTTATAAGTGGTTGATAGGGCTTATTATTAATTTTCATTGAGCGATACTGATAACATCGTAATAGTAAGTCTTCATGTTCCTCATTCCATCTAATCCTCACAGAATCCTAGAGGGTATGTTCTGTTATTCCCCCCATTTTGCAGATAAAAGAAGTGAAGCTCAGAGAAAGAAATTAACATACTCAAGGATCACTGGGGAGAAGAAAGTCACAACACAGGGAAAAGATGGAGTATGAAGAAATTTTAAAGCTCCTTTGTTCACGTGACCCTCTACTTTACAGATGAACCAATGGAGGCCCCACAAGGCCAGCCATATGTGACTTAGCCAAGGTTCTACAAAGTTCTATCATTACAAGGCAGAAGAGGCCACCAGCATGAGAAGCAAAAGATAGAATTTGGTATCCTTGGAATCCACAAGCAGCTCTCTACCAAAGGACATACACGGAAGGAAGGGAAAGTGGGTCGAGTTATAAGGCTGAAGAGGCTGGAAGATTCAAGATAAGTCAGCCATCTAAGGCCTACCTTCAGTGGCCTAGCCTTTATCCTTCACCCCAGTATCTCAGAGCATGTTCTCCCAACACTAGTTCCCTGAGAATTTACCACGTGTTCCCTGAAAGTGTTCAGTGGTTGTGAAGATCTGGAAATGCAGGGAACCCTAGAGCTTGGACCACACTGTGCATATAAGGACTCTCAGGGGAACACACAACAGTTCCCCAAACACACCTGCCCGATGAATCCATGTCCTCACAGAACTTAGGTGGAATAAGCAGCCCAGAGGACACCAGTTCAGGAAATGCTGCTGCAGGGGCAGTTCTAAATGACTTGAAATGGGGAGTGAGAAATGATGAGAGTTACTTTCAGAAAATAGAGTTTGGCATAAAAATCTGATTTTTGTCAGCATTTTCCCCTTTTTTTTTCTGATTTGCTGTACTGTTTCACACCTGCTATTTGTGGAAGGTGTCTGATAAGAGGTTGTGTGAAGTGTTGGGGGAAAGTTTTCCTCCTTTTTCCTTTTGCAAAGTTTCAGACATTCCTGTTGAAGTCTGTCGGTCTGCTTGTTTGTTTTCCCAATAGAGAGAGATGTGGAATGAGACTGGCACTCCATTCTGGAATCCACTACACTGAGGCCTCCATGACGCATGGACCACTCTCCGCTTCTCTTCCCCTGCAGGACCTCGCACCTGGGATAGGGGAGCGGTCTGCTGTGAGCCATGATGGAAGAGAACATCCATACCTTCAGAGCACTTGTCATGCTATACTGCAAGTTGTTTACTCATGTTTCTCTTCCTTCTAGCCACACTACTTATCATGGTTGAGAAATGTGGGGACTTCTGTGGAAGAACCCTGACTTGACATCTCTATATATCTGGCATCTAGCACAGAGCCCCAAACTTCATTTATCCAATGTCTATTTTTGGGTGTTTTTGTTTTTAATTTTAGCTTTAATGAACTATCATGGACATATAAAATTGTAAGATATTTAAAGTGTACATCATGGTGATTTGATATATGTATGCATTGAAAAAGGATTCCCCACATTTAGTTAATTAACACATCCATCGCTTCACATACTTATCTTTTGTGTGTGTATGAGAGAACACCGAAGTTCTGTTCTCTTAGCAAATTTTAATTATACAATATAGTGTTATCAGCTATAGTCACCATGCTTTACATTAGATCCTCAGACCTTATTCATCTTATATCTGAAATGTTTGTGCCCTTTTACCAGCCCCTCCCTATTTCCCCCACCTCTTAGCCCCTGGCAACCATTTTTCTACTCTATTTCTATGAGTTTGACTCTTTTTTTTTAAGATTCCACATATAACTGATACCACACAGTATTTGTCTTTCTCTGTCTGGCTTATTTCATTTTAGCTTAATGCACTCAAGGTCCATCCATGTTGTCGCAAATGATAGGATTTCCTTCTTTCTCGTGGTTGAATAACATTCCATTGTATATATACACCGTAATCTTCTTTATCCATTCATCCACTGAGGGACACAGGTTGTTTCCATATTTTGACTACTGTGAATAATGCTGCAAAAATGTGGGAGTGCAAATATCTCCTTGATATACTGTTATCCTCAGAAGTGGGATTGCTGGACCATATGGTAGTCCTATGTTTCATTTTTGGAGGAACCTCCATACTGTTTTCCAGAGTGGCTATACCAATTTCCATTCCCACCAGCAGCGCCCAAGTTTCCCTTCTCTCCATATCCTCATCAACACTTGTTACCTCTTGTCTTTTTGATGATAGCCATTCTAAAAGGTGTGAGATAATATCTCATTGTGGGTTTGACTTGCACTTCCCTAATGATGAATGATGTTGAGCACCTTTTCATGTTCTTGTTGGCCTCCAATGACTCTTTTTGTTCATCTCTTATGTGCCAGCAATTTTGATCAGTCTGGGTATCTACTAATGAATAAAATGATAAAGTAATGGTCCCATGGAATTCACAGTTGAGTGGAGACAGAGGTAACAAGCAATGAATGAAACATCGTATAATGACAAACTCTGACTAGTGCTATAAAGGAACTAAAGAGGACACGGAAGGGGGTTTATAATAAGAAGTCTGACTCTATTTTGATGTCGGCCCACTGACAGCTTTGAAGCCCCACAATTCTGCCTTCCTCTGTTGCTCCAGATCCCACAAAAGCTTGGGGTCTCCCTCATTTGGTACAGGCAGGAGTTTCAAACCATGGAAACCCAATCCAACCCTCACCCAAGCCTACCCATAACCACCATAACACCCTAAGTCGGTCAGCCCATCTGCTTGCAAGGCTGTGCTGCTTTCCCACAAAACCCCATGACGTGAGCTCTAAACCTTTCCATAGCCACTATGGTGTAACTGTATGCCATGACCAGTCTCAACATCTGAATCACACTATGGGTAGCCATTTCAACCATTCTGGAGATGATCACAACATGATTGTTATATAGATAGCACAGTTCTAACTAGTATAATATAATATAATATAATATAATATAATATAATATAAATCAATATATTTACAAATCAATGGTTTTAACTTGTCTATCCCTCTTAGTGTGATGGCATAACTTTTTTAAGGGTTCCAAAAAGAAATCTTAAGCAGACTTAACATGTATAGATACATATTTAATATATAAAATCAATATATTCCATCATATATTGTTATTCCATATTTATCAATTACTTCCATATATTTCCTTTGAATATTCAGACAGCACATTAAATTTAGTTCCCAAACTAGGCTCGGCTCTTCAAATAACTAGGTCATGCAGTGTGCCATGCAGGCTACCCACCCCAGGGATGCCCACCTTTAGACTCATTCTCAAGGACTTCCTGAAATCATTTGTGTCTTAATCGCGGGAAGGCATCAAATGGCCTGGAGAAAGAGCACTCCTGAGGAAGATGACGTGAGGAGCAGTGATATCTGGAAAGAACATTCCACCTGGTGTTGGAAAGCCTGCATTGAGGTCCCGGCTATACTGGTTTCAAGCTATGAACACTTGTTTTCTCGTCTTTAAAAACTGATTTTCTTTTCAGTTTCTTTTCACTTCTGCTTCAACCTGCCTCATCTGATTGAATGTGAAATGCGTGTGATCCTGAAAGGTCCGGTAGAGAAACAAAGTATCACTTTTGCAACTATTATCTAATTATCCCATCAACAACAAAGGTTACCTGGGCGGGGGGGGGGGGGGGGGGGGGCTGAGCCAGACAGGTTAGGAGAGTGTCAGGTATTGGGGTGTAGGGTGATGCTATCAACAGAGCACAGCATGAGTTTTGGACTCAGAGATCCAAGGGCCAATGCCTGGCTCTGTCAATTCCTCATTCTCCTTAGGTATAAAAGAGGGATTTTAATAGTAACTCCCTGATAGGCTTGTTGTGAGAATGAAATGAGATTATTTCAAGAAAAACTCTGAGTAAACAATCAATAAATGCTAACCATTATTATTAGCATTTGCATAATCATTTTGATAGTTTCTAGAAGGATTGGGAGAAACGAGGGAAGTTTCTAGAGGCAGTCTCTAAAACTAACTGGTGCCAGTTTTCCCCAGATCTGACTATCATCCTAACACTCAAAGGTCTCCATGGTAATTTAAAAATGAAACTTGAGAGAGAGAAAGAGAAGTTATTTCAAAATATTTTCTATAAAGTAGTGATGTGAGTGTGCAAGGGAAGATTTACTTTAAGGATATTGTTGATGCTTTTTGTAATTTATTTTTAAACTAGGATAAAGTACCTAGATAAGCAGAAAAGGACTCTCAAAGTCAGATATTTGAGTCCTGTCTGTGGCAGAGCGGTAATACGCATGATGTACAGTTGCTTTGTAGTCATGGGCTCTTTAATTGAGCAGACTGATGTGTTGCTCGCATAATGGATGTGTGGAGCACAATGACTACCAGGCGCTATTATTTCTCCACCCTCCCACCTCAGAGCCGAGCATTTGAAGTGTAGGTGAACACAGACCATTTAGGAAATAATTGGTCTGACCCAGTAGCAGAGGTAGCCATTTTGGCAGCCGTGAGAGAGGTGTTACTCAGGTGACAGGAGACAATGAGGCTAAGATGTGAATGCAAGATTTCCCCAGTTGTAAACCTGTCAGCATAGGAAATAAAGAAAAATTACACAGTTCCAACCTTTTTTGATGCTAGTCTTTTCAGATTCAGTTAAAAAAAAAAAAAAAAGCCTTCTGTCTCATCAGTTAACAAAGTTAAAGCAACTGAGTTAGGAAGGTTATCTTTTGTTTTTTCCTTCTGGTTTTATTACTTCTATATCAGGGGTTAGGAAATTATGGCCCATGGGCCAAATCCAGCCCCTGACCTGTTTTTCATAAATAAAGTTTTGGGGAATATGCCCATTCTCATTCATTTCTGTGTTGCCCACACTTGCTTTTGTGCTATGGCAGATGTGAACAGTTGTGCAGAGAACTTATGACCCACAAAGCCTCAAATGTTTTCATCTGGTTCTTCCCAGAAAACATTCACTGACCCCTGATCTGTTGTCTAGGACAATCAAGGTCATTCCCATTTCTTTGCTTGAAGTCTTAAATGACATAATGTTGCCTCCAGGATAAGTCTAAACTGTAAACATGGTTTAAAAGATCTACAATCTATGTTGTGATGAGCATTGGGTGTTATACACAACTAATGAATCCTTGAACACTACATCAAAAACTAATGATGTACTATATGTTGACTAACTAAACATAATAAAAAATAAATAAAAATAATTAAAAAGTAAAAGATCTACAATCTACCTTCTCTCTACCATGTACACTTCATCTCTCTACTATCACCCCTTCATGCTTTCTACTCCAGCTACACAAGAAAACATTCAGTTCCTCCAAGAAGCCTTCACTCTTGTCTCTGGGCCTCTGTATATGCTGTTCCTTCTACCTACAACATTCTTCCTCACCTTCCTTACCAAGGTTGTTATGTTTTGTTCATGGCTGGCAAGGTCTTAAATTGCTCTATTCATTCTATTTCATCAGGTATGAGTTCTACTTGTCCTTCTCTTATGGTTTCAGCATTCCCTGAGTGGTGACTGTTGATTGTACTCTGTTTTTGTACTTGAGATTTTTCATTGTCTGTACTATCCACTGAGAGAGAACCTGGAGTTGTGGATTTACTTTTGATATGAATTGGGGCCAGGGGCATTTGTGCAGCTGCTCTTCTGAGCATGAACACTCTGTATGTCCCCCTGCCACTCTGAATCAAGCTCCCACATTTTTTGCTCTCAGCTGCCAGCAGATACCTCCCTGGCTGCTGCCTGGTTCAAAACTGAGATCTGTAGGAGTCAACCATCCTGTCCTTGCATTCCAGCAAAGCATCTTTCACTTGGTCATGAACTCTCTCCTGCCTCTGCCTTTCCCACCTCTGGGCATGAAACATTCTAATGTAAATCCCATCCCAAGAACAGACTATTTCTTATCTTTATGTAAGACTACATATTCCCTTTCTTTAAAAAAATTTTTTATCATAGATCACTACATCAAAAACTAATGATGTATTATATGGTGACTAACATAATAAAATAAAATTAAATAAAAAAAAGATAAAAAATTTTTTTCTACCATTTCTAGGAATTAAATGCAGAAGGATAGGGCCTGTAGTATGTCTTCAGCCTGTCAACTTGAAAGAGATAAAGAAGATGTGGTCCAAATATACAATGGAATATTACTCAGCCATCAGAAAGGATGAATACCCAACTTTTGCCTCAACATGGATGGGACTGGAGGAGATTATGCTAAGTGAAATAAGTCAAGCAGAGAAAGTCAATTATCATACAGTTTCATTTATTTGTGGAACATAAGGAATAGCATGGAGGACATTAGGAGAAGGAAGGGAAAAATGAAGGAGGAAAATCGGAGAGGGAGATGAACCATGAGAGACTATGGACTCCGAGAAACAAACTGAGGGTTTTAGAGGGGAGGGGGGTGCGGGGAATGGGCTAGCCCAGTGATGGGTATTAAGGAGGGCATGTATTGCATGGATCACTGGGTGTTATACACAAACAATGAATCATGGAACACTACATCAAAAACTAATGATGTACTGTATGGTGACTAACATAACATAATAAAAAAATAAAATAAAATAAAATGATAAAATGGGAATGGACTAAAAAAAAAGAGAGAGAGAGAAGATATTGTTCATTATGTCTTTCCTGCTAGACTATAACCTCCATGGAGGTGCGAACCACCACGTCTGTCTTTTTCACCATTATATAATTGGCAGTTAGCACAAAATCTAAAAGATGGCAGGTGCTCGGTACATATTTATTGAATGAAAAAAAGGAGAGTGGCAAATTATTAGTAACTCATGTTTCCTATCAGAACTGGCTGCCTACAACACACCTGAGCCTAGATCCCAGTTTCAAAAGATCAGACAAGAGCAAAGATTCTTAACCAAAATCTCCTTACACATTTAATTCCCATTCATGTCTATCTCTGTTGTAACAGGGAGAGGGTCTCTGGTTTTTAACAGGTTTTCTAGTACCAGTAAGCAATTGAATGATGAGCTTTAGGCAAAATCATGAGGAAAGTAAAGGTATAGTCATGTCTCCCTTTCATGACTTTTCCCAAGCATTTGTAGTACTGTGGATATCTTTATGTTGATCCTGTTTCAATCAGTGACAAACCAACCCAACTCCCCCCAAGATACACATCTAAGCTCCAATGAAGCATGTTAATATTGGTAACACTATTTGCCCCCCATCTCTGCATCCACGCATCAAAACTTGCATGTCTTCAATTCTCTTGAGCCTCTGTTCTCAGGTAAATAATCTTCTAACACTAACCTTGTGTTCCCTAGGTTTTGTATCACTGTTGCAATATTGGATGATATTTAGGTAGTAAATTTTTGGATGTAATTTACCTTAAAAGGAATACATTTATATGGAGAGAAAATGCACAATCAGCCATATAACTAGAACATCAAAGCCTTGAGGTATGGTTTCAAATTCCAGTAAGCCTAGTTGACTTTAAACAGCCATAGAAGAAATTTAGACAAAAATATTTAGGGACAGCTAGTATAAGAGGCATGTGGATATGGAAAAAATTGGAAAGTAGTTTCCAAAGGGCTGGAGCCTGGGAAATACCTCACTAATGCTGCCATAATAAAATGAGCTCACCGCTTAATGCCGTACACTTCCCAATGACAAAGTAATATTTTTTTTTGTGGGAAATTTCTAGAGTCCTTGTTTTATACCAAATATATGGCTCTGTCTCATTCAATAGACAGAGCAAATTCAGATGAGCAGCATTTGCCCCTGTACAGAGGGCATTTTTTTTTTCTCTGCAACCTCTTGACTGGTCCAAGGCCAGTAACTTTTCCCAAAATGCCAGGCTCAGGTATAAATCGCTGGGGCTGTAAAAGGTCATCAAGTTGTCTCACTTCCCTTCATGCATATTTAAAACCCAGCCAGGACACATGATTAGCCATTTTCTTCTGAAAGAGCTGTGGGTATGGAGATAGGGCCTCTCCCTTGTCATTTCTGTGGTTTTTCCATATATGCTAGTGATCTGCCATCTCTAGCAGCATGGTGAAAGGCACTTTATCCTGCGCTAATGAGTATCAGTTTGTTCTGATAAACCCATATCCTCTAACATGATCTTTTTCAAGTTTAGCAAAGCCAAATGCTTAAAAAAAAAAAAAAACCACTCAGCTTGACTCTAGCTTCAGCTTTGATATGTAAAGAGCTTGGAAATCACCATTCTTATGGCAAGAAAAAAACTGGACAAACTGAAAACCAATCAATGTTTTGGACCCATCAGAGAACTGACATCACAGGGCAAACCTCCACCATAAAATCTGCAGAGATGGGCAAAATGCAGAGTCAAAGATGAGAGAGACCTGCTCACCCCAAGCAAAAGTTGTGGGAGCCCAAAACTGGTAGGAACACTTAAAATGGTACTTTGGATGATTTGCTAGAGGCTGAGTATGGACTCCCGTGAGGATGAGAAATCCTGGGGGCCCGGTCTTAGCTGGGAGCCCACACTGTCATGGGCTTTACTTTACCATACCAGGTTCTCATGGTGAGTATCTGAGAAAGATCCTCTCCTGGCTCTGGCAGGGGGAGAAGAGCAATCACTGTGAAATACGCCCAGGACGTGTCCTTCATAACAATGGCTTTCTCTTCAGGAGAGAAGACTTAGCCAGAGCCCTATCTATCCCAGCGATAGGTTGGGCATGCCCCCTGTGAGAGCCTGCTCCAGCCCTACGTACAAAATTGGAATGATGTGAGCAACAAAATGAATAAAGTAACATTGGCTTATATAACCCAAAGTATAAAACCAATATCCATAGACATGAATAAATGATTGGATGGATCAGTATACACATACACATATACTGACATACACACATAAATGTGGAAGAATTAACCAACTTCCTATGCACAACAGCTCCAAATCATTTACATAGATACTGCACCGTCAAGGAAGTATAACAAAGATCCTCATTCCTTGGGCATGGGCTGCACAGAGCCACTTCTTTCCAAAGAATATAGGGTGGAAAGCGGGGGCGGGGGGCAGATTTTGGAGTCAAGAAACCTGGCAAACAGTACCTCAGCCAAGGGGGCAAGGTTAACATCAACAGTGCTAAGTCAGGCTGGTGGCATGTGCCCTTGATTTGATGAGATGGAAAGAGCCCTTTACCTCTGCGGTCTCTTCCTCCCAAATGCATAAGACCTGTCTCATTGTGAGAAAAACATTAAACAAATCTCAAGTGGAGAACATTCTGCAAAGCAACCTAACCTGTATTTCTCAAAGATCTCAAAAGGGGTTATCAACAACAAGCCAAGTCTGAGAAACTGTCACAACCAAGAGGAATCCAAGGAGACAGGACAACGAGGTGTAACATGGAATCCCGGATGGGACTCTGGACTAGAGAAGAACATTAGGTAAAAACCAAGGAATAAGAATAATCTGAATAAACTAAAATTGACTGTAGTTAACAACAAAGTATCAATATTGGTTTGTTAACTGTGAGAAATATACTAATGTAAATGATAATAATAAGGAAAACACATGTGGGAGTCTATGGAACACTGTACTATTGTTACAACTTTTCGGTAAAGGTAATTTTATTCTAAAATTAAAAGTTTATTTTTTTATAAATATTTTATTTATTTATTTATTTATTTATTTATTTGAGAGGGGGGGGAGTACAGAGGGAGAATGAGAGGGAGAAACAAGACTCCCTGCTGAGCAGAGAGCCCAACATGAGGCTCAATACTAGGACCCTGAGATCATGACCTGAACTGAAGGCAGATGTTTAACCCACTGAGCCACCCAGGTGCCCCTAAAAAGTTTATTTTAAAAAATCCACTCAGATCACCTTGGAATCAGCAGCCAATATCTAATAAAAGCAAGTGTCCGGAATGAAGGGAGGGAAATCAGAGGGGGAGACGAACCATGAGAGACGATGGACTCTGAAAAACAAACTGAGGGTTCTAGAGGGGAGGGTGGTGGGAGGATAGATTAGCCTGGTGATGGGCATTAAAGAGGGCACGTTCTGCATGGAGAACTGGGTGTTATGCACAAACAATGAATCATGGAACACTACATCAAAAACTAATGGTGTATGGTGATTAACATAATAAAAATTTTTTTAAAAAAAGCAAGTGTTCGGCGACACCATCATATCCAACCTCATTCCCATTTTCTGATTCTTTCTAAAGACTCCAGCACCTGACCCCAGTTCTGTCTTTTATTTATAATTCGAAGAAGTAAGTACCTAGGATAAGAGAGAAGATTCTACTTCATATATAATTGGGGATCTCTGGTCTGACGTCTCCCCTGACCTCTCTGTCAGAGTTCCGTGTGGAAGAAGACACTTAGAACGTTTACTAGCACAATGAGGTCCAGAATATCTAATTTATTAAGGCTCCAAGTTCAGTTATCCTTCCCAAATGCAGAGTTTCCCAGTAGAAGCTGTATTGGTGAATAGGGACATTACAGGACTGACTCTCCCAACTCTCAAAAGAACTTGTTGAGGGAGAGGAAGGGAGGGAAAGTGGAGGGTAAGAGGGTGGAGGGGAGTGGGGTTAGGGGGACTATTTTCTCATAAGACAAAGCTAGAAGTTTCTATGATCACCTGATTGTGTTTTGTGCTCATTTATATTTTGGAAATTCTAGACAAAAAATAAAAACCTAAACATGTTTCTTTAGGGCAGAACTTCTCAGAACTTTTGATACACTGATAAAAGGAATATCTAATATGAAGATGTAGAAACCAGCAACTTCTAAACTTATTTAATTATAGATTTTTTTTTGTTGGTGGTGGTGGTGGTGACATGCCTATTAGCATCATGAGGTTTAACAAAAGAGAATTTCAAAAACACTGTCTTAGAGGCATACATGATCCTGTGACTCAATTGCAATATCATCACCAAATATGTAAATACTTACACCTGAACTTAAGTTATGTGTAAGACCATGGCACAGCTGTAAGCCTGCTTCTCAGGAGCTATAGCAGTGGACTCTCCCGCCTTGCTCCACTTCCTTCCATGAAGGGTAGATATTCTAAGGGTCAGGTCAGGCAAAGCAGATACAAATTACTTAGTTGTGTCCACTTCATCACTGAAGTCAGCTGGAGATGCAAGAAGTACAGGTAAATCCTCCAGAGCACCTTCCTTTCCATCGCTGCAGACAGTCTTCCTAATGCTTTCTTGTCCCTTGCTTGTCCAACGTGCAGCTAGCCTCCTCTGATGTCTTGTGCCTCCTCTGCTTAGCTCTGTACCTCGTTTGCAAGTGGCTATCCTAACATTTACGTCCAAAACTTAGAAAAGGGACCCACTGGCAGTGAATGCAGCCGTGGTTAAGAAGACCACTGTGGAGTCTCACCATGACCAAGACCTCTGCTCTCTCCGCTTAGTCAGAGACCAGCTATATTTCTGATGCCCTTCAGATCCGTGGACATAATATGGCAAACATTCTGTGATACACCATCGTTCTGCTTGGCCCTCTCCGCTCGCCACCCCCCATCTATTTTCAAGGGTTTCATTTTACCTACATTTGCTAACTTAACTCAGTTTACAGTCTTTAATGAACATTGGAAACTTGGTCTAACAAAGTGATTTCCCTTTTGATTGATAATGCATTCTCAATACAGTCCAGTTGACAAGAGAGAATAGAACTATTTCTCTATGTTAATAACACAGGGAAGCCTAATACAGAATCTAGAAGTAAACTAATAAATTATCATTTTATACCATGCCCTGTATATCCTTTAAAACAAATTGGATTTGAATCTTATCTTTTAAGACAATAATTATTATTTTCCCCCATTGTGTAGAAGGAAGTGAGTCTACAAAAAGTCTACAGGACTTGCCAGTGTCATCAAGCTGTTTTAGACTTAGGTCATTGGACACCAAATATAGCTGCCTCCCAAAGACCATCTCTTCAAAAAGTGGTGTTGAGAAAACTGGACAGCTACGTGCAAGAGAATGAAACTGGACCACTTTCTTATACCACACACAAAAATAAACTCAAAATGGATTAAAGACCTAAATGTGAGACCTGAAACCATAAAATTTCTAGAAGAAAACATAGACAGTAATCTCTTGGCATCAGGCACAGAAATATTTTTCTAGATATGTCTCCTGAGGCAAGGGAAACAAAAGCAAATTTAAACTGTTGGGACTATGGCAAAATAAAAAGCTTCTGCACAATGAAGGAAACCATCAACGAAACAAAAAGACAATCCACTGAATGGAAGAAGATATGTGTAAATGATATATCTGATAAGGGGTTAATATCCAAAATATATAAAGAACTTCTACAACTCAACACCAGAAAAACAAATATTCCAATTGAAAAAATGGGCAGAAGACATGAATAGACATATTTCCAAAGAAGACATGCAGATGGCCAACAAACACATGAAAAGATGCTCAACATCACTCCTCATCAGGGACACACAAATCACAACTACAATGAGATATCACCTCATATCTGTCAGAGTGGCTAAAGTAAAAAACACAAGGGGAGGATGTGGAGAAAAAGGAACCCTTGTGCACACAGTCAGTGGGAATGCAAAGTGGTGCAGCCACTTGGAAAACAATATGGAGGCTCCTCAAAAAATTAAAAATAGAAATACCTTATGATCCAGTAATTGCACTACTGGGTATTTACCCAAAGAAAATGAAAACACTAATTCAAAAAAATATATGTACTTCTATGTTTATTGCAGCCTTATTTACAATAACCAAGATATGGAAGCAACCCAAGCATCCTCAATAGACAAATGGATAAGGAAGATGTGGTATATATATACAATGAAATATTATTCAGCCATAAAAGGAATGAAATCTTGTCATTTGCAACAACATGGATGGAACTAGAAGGTATAATGCTAAATGCAATAAGTCAGTCAGAGAAAAATAAATTAAGATTTCACTTACATGTGGAATTTAAAACAAAACAAATGAACAAAGAAAAAAGTAGACAAACACACCAGACTCTTAAGTATAGAGAACTGATGGTAGCCAGAGGGGAGGTGGGCAGGCTGAATGGTTAAAATAGGTGAAGGGGATTAACAGTGTACTTGTGATGAGCACTGAGTCATATACAGAATTGTCGAATCATTATATTGTACACCTGAAACTAATGGAACCCTGTTTGTTAATTATACTTAAATTTTTAAAATAAATAAAATTTCAAAATAATAGCTGCCTCCCTATAGATGCTCTTGTATGCCTTTCTGGGGGTTCCAACAAACAGCGTGCTTCATAGAACAGCACCTTTCAAACTGGGTGGGGCAATTTATACATATTTTGGAGGTTTTTTTTTTTAAAGAATACATAAATATCTAAACATTAACACCATAATCGCTTTATTACTCTATGATTTCCAATGTTCTCCAAGTAAGTAAGTGACATGTAGGTGACTAATGCAAAATTACAGTGCTTCCCTGTGTTACTAAAGCACAGTAAGAGGATTTCTGATGTTGATATGGTGCACATCAGATCTTCTGGACTTCCATTCCCTGAGTCTTTGGTCCATGGTGTGCTATGGAATGACTCAGAAGACAGCATCTTCTGGAGTTCTGATTTCATTCCCATTGGAAGAATGTGGGTTTTTTTTTCTTATTTTTTTTCTTTTTAGTAATCTCTACACCCAATGTGGGGCTCGAACTCATAACCCCGAGATCAAGAGTCACATGCTCTTCCAATCGAGCCAGCTAGGTGCCTCTGAAATCATTTATTCTAACATGTCTCAGGTCTATTAAATAAGCACTTTGAAGAATTCCCATTTCATCTCAAATGGGCTTGTCATGGTAACCTAATTTCAGTGTCTGTGCATCAGGAAGAACATAGCTTTCTCGGGATGATTTTAAGAATTAATTATTTAAGTTTCCTGTTTCTACTTCATAATCTCAGCAGATTAGTATATTAGTGCAGATTTGTAAATTTGTCTAATTATTGTTCTTGGTACCACCAAGCATGACATCCTTAAATGTGTTCATTCCAATCTATGGAAAGGATTGCTGAACTAGGGCATCTGTTAAGTAAGAAAAAACTTTGTAGGGCCAATTTACTAATAAAACTTGGCATGATGCTTGCTGCAAAGATGCTGCCTGTCAAGAGCTTAATCAGGGAGAATAATCTTGCCCACTGTTGAATCCAGGGAAGTCATTGTGTGCGACTTCGGGGACTACTGTCTTGTTAATTCAAGAAGAGAGAGAACCCTTCCAGAAAAGCACATACAGGGAATGCTTTTAGATTGCTTTTCACCTGTTCCACATCGGTGAAACTTCAAGGAAGAATTACAGAATATGTTCTAGATTGAAGTTTTCAGGGGAGCTGGCTGATAATCTTCAACCTTTCTGCATCATTTATACAACGCACGGACCAGTTAAAACCTCAATCTGCATTGGGATTTAGGTCAGTGATAGAGCTGCAACTGCATGCATCCTCAGTACTTAGCACGGGCTTCCCAGACCAGTAGTATAGGCATCACCTGAGAGCTTGATAGAAAAACACATCTCAAACCTCACCCCAGACATACTGAATCAGAATCTACACGTAAACAAGATCTCCGTGCTAACCATAAGCACATTAAAGTTTGCAAAGTACTAGTTTGGAGCATTTACCCCATGGGGTGTTCAAGGAGATTCACTGGGGAATATATACAATGTAAGAATGTTTATGAGACAAGAATCTTTATAAACTTGTATATTTTGTGAATTTTAGTAAAGTGTATAATATCATAGAGGAGTACATGAATAAAACTGATAAAGAACACATATTGGCTCTGCATGCTCAAAATTTTCTATTATAATCAAAACATTTACCTTGTACTAGTCTTCCCCAGAGTGTGGTCTGAAGACTGCCTTCCTTCATCAGGACCATCTGAAGGGTGCTAACTATTTAGATCCCTGGGCTCCACCTGGACTCACTGAAACAATCTCTGGGGGGTGGACATCAAAAATCGCATTCCACACAGTTTTCATGGACCTTTCTGCTGTGTGCTAAAATTTGAGAAACATCATGTTAGACCACCTTCTGCCTACTTCCGTTTGCAGTGTGATGTTAGATGATGTTTATTTGCTCCCCAAACTTAATTACCACATCCCTTGTTTTTCACTTCACCTGACACCCCACCACCAAGATTTTCATTATATTATTTTAGGGCGTTTATATCATTGTATATCGTTATATCATTTCATCAAATCATTGAATAAAAATACTACTATGATTTTGGAATATGTTTTAGGCTTTTAGCTATATGTCACGACCATAGAAAACAAGGATATCTCTACATACCTTCCTTCTCTAGAATTAGTTGATATCAGGGTTCATGAACTTCCCTCTCAGTCTCCAAGACTGGAAGATGACAGCCAAAACCAAATGAAACTCAGAAACCAAGAGCAGCCAAAGGGCTGGCTATTCACACAGGTGGTATTTCTTAACATTCCTCTCCAATGTGGTAAGGGACCAGGTGTGGATTCTATAGGTGTCTTAAATTGGAAGTAAATCCAGCCCCATTCCTGATTTTCAGGCCCAAGAAACAATTTTGGCCAAGATCACACACCCCTTAAGACATCCCAGATTTTCCTATTTGTTTCCCACTGGATTTAAAGAGCATGTATACAGTAAGCCAACTCTTCATGTGATCCCACTGTGCACTGGAGGCACAGAGATAAGATGTATTCCTTATGTAGAGGAGCTTGAAGTGTGATCTGAAAGAGTCACATAACCAACTAAATATATTATAATGTGTAAAATTTAAAAAAATGGAATTTGGGGCAAAATCTATGGGAATACTCGAAGAGAGAGGAATTCCTTCTTTCTTGGCAAGGTTGTGGGGAGAGTAAAGGAAGGCCACTCAGCCAAGATTCTCACTTGCTAGGCTAAGCCTTGAAGGATGAGTGGAATTTCACTGGTAGAGAAAGGAGGGATGAAACAGAAAGGAAATCCATTATTTCTAGCCTCAATTCCTCTTGCTTCTCATATTATCTGTATTACATAGTTTTTATATCATGCAATGTGGGTGGGCTCATTCTATCATCATCATTAACATCATCCTCAACAATATTATTAGCTTCTTACTATGTACCTTGCACATGTCCTCCTATATGTGTTTTCTAGTTTAATCCACAAAACCACCCTGGGATTATGTTCTATCATTACCCCTATATTACAGATGGGGAAATAGAGGAACAGAGGTGTAGGTAACTTGGCCAAAGTCACACAGCTTGTAAGACATATGATGGGATTCAGACCTATGTATTTGGACTCACAATGTCTCCCAAGATGACCTGTTCTTCCTGAATCACTGGCCCCATTAATGACACACACATCTGCTGGTAGAGCCAAGGACCATGGCTGTGACACCAGTCACTGAATTAACTCTTCAGGTGAAGTTAATTCCATGAACAGCTGCCCCTGGTTGACCAAGTTGAAGTGCTCTCCAGAAAGGTGGCCTGTGCCGTATCATTTTTTTCCTGAACAAGGTGATTTGTTGTAAGGCTGCCAATTGCCTAGCAATCACCCGTCGGCTCTGGAAATAAACCCTGCTACTGTTTAGAGAGCAGTAAAAGAGGAGCCCTTGATGGCTGAGTTGACAAGAAAACGTGGATCCCACCCCTGTCTAAATCCAACCAATGTGAAGTTAATCGTCCTTGTGGTGCCTGGATGTTGACCTATCTTGGGCTGCAAATTTGGTCCCTGTCCAATGCACTCACTCTTTGGATTATGGATCTGTGTGTCCAGGACTGTGAATATGGTCCTTTTCCCCAGCACTAAATTTCTCCTAAAATTTATTTTCCAAAACATTATTTTTAATGTTAAACAACCCCAAAATGCATTTTTCATGTTTATTGCCAGTGCATAAAATTACAATGCTGTGAACATTTTTAGCAGCATACCAATATCGTGATCCATAATTTAAAAGGTGACTTTAGTATGGCAATAAATTTCATGAGACACTGAAACCTCTGCAGAAAGTATACAAATTAGGGGCCAGCCATTCAGCCAGCATTTGGGGGGATGTGGTTAATTACTAGGTTTCCACCATTAAAGAACACCGTGGGAGCGACCATTGCTTGCTCCATAGTGAAAACTACTTGGGCGGGAAATAACGAGGCACTAGGTTTGCAAACTCTCCTTTAGGAAGATGGCGGTGACATTTAGTACATGTAGCAAGAGTGATGAAATCAGGGTAAGAGACATATGCCTTCACAGATTTCCCCCATTAAAAAAAAAAATCAGCAAACACACACATACCCAAGCTCTGTTGCATTTACCAGAAGGTGAATGCTGTGTGTCGGGAATGGGGCTATTAGCTCTCGCTGGCTGAGTTTCACAGTTTGAAATTAATTTTTTTTCTGTATTTTCGCCCTCCTGAGGTCCTGACCAATTGCCACTTTGTCGGTGAGCTTTTTTAATTTTCAAGGAAGGTAGGTGGTGTGTGAAACAAATCAATTGCTCCTTCAGAAACCACATCTGTATGGCTTCTCACTTTAGCTTCTGCCAAGCTGGAGGCAACTCAGATTGGTTTTTTTTTTCCTCCAAGAGGTATGAGGCCCAATTAGGAAGCCAACTGAATATGGAGACTGCTTCATCAGGCAAAGAAACTGCACAAGGATCACTTTTTTTAGCTGAAGGTGGCCGCTGATGAAGGCTGGGGTAGGTAGGAATCTGGACAACGAACACATGCCTTGCAAATGGACACCGAGGTCACTCATTGCCTCTGTGTGACCACATGAAGGGGCTTGGTGATGGCAGAAAGGTAATTACCAAGTGCAAAGCTCTAATGAAGCCAAGGAAATTAACACAGACCTACAAGTTGCAGGGCCCAAACCATGCGAGATGCCCACGCACGTGTGTACACACACACACACACACACACACACACACACATGCATGCCCCAGATTATGTGTTTAAGAAGACTCCCCACATTGGCGTCATTACTCTATTTAGGCTAATGATGCCTGAGATAATCGGCACTATCACAGCTCTGAAAATGATAAGTACCATATAGAAAGGCCCCCCGGGGAAATTTGGCCTGTTAAGGCTTTTCAGGTCTGATGGATTTTTTTAATCTATCTGCCAGACTGCTTTGATAGCTAAATAGATGCCCGTCACCAGGCTGTCAATGGTCAACAACTTCACATATTTTGCTTGTGTTGACATTTTTGTTTCAATCTAATGGGTTGTTTGCCAAATGGCTGCTGTCCTCATCAGACTCTTCTAGCACATCGAGCGAGTAGTCTTTGGGCTGATTTATGTATATGAAACTGGGTGGCCCTTTGTCTCCAACTGTTTTCTTTTAAAAGATCTGCATTAATTGATGGGTGCATTTTAAGGATATGCATCACGGCTATCAGGAATGTGTATGAATAAGCATACACGGTGGGCATGGGCAATACGACTCATTTCTGTATACTTAGCTGAGAGTAGAACATGTGCTGCATCATTTATCATAAAAATATAAATTTGGGAAAGTTGAACATTACTTAGGACAATATATAATTGATGGCAATTAAAAGTTCAAACTCCTTAGAGACACCACATCAAGTATTCTTTAGCATCATGGCTTCAGAGGGCTGTAACATTTCTCTTTATAGCATGACCTTTGGCACTCCAGTGAGAGAGATTTTGCAAAGATTTAACCATTTCCCATGGATGAGAGGCAACCCAAAAGGAGCCCCTTTCCTCTGCTCCCCTTCGCAGCAAAACTTCTCAGTAGAGTTGTGTAAATGTTCCCTCCTTCCTTACCTCCGTGTAAGGCTGATAAGCTGTTGGAGGCCCCCTCCCCACCCACCCTTCTAGGTTCTCAACTCAGCTTTCCACAGAGGTTCCCATTCCTATCACCCTATTAAAGCTGGTTTTCTTTGCTAATTCCCACCATGTTTTGGATCCACAACTCCTGTCTCCTACTACTTAGCACATCTGTAATGCTGCATATGTGGACCACTCATCCCATCCACCCTCTGAAATCTCTCTTCCCATGGTTCCTGTAGCAGTCTTTTGGCTTCTCCATTGTCTCCAGTCTCACTTTTTCAGTCTTTTTTGCTGGTTCCTTACCTCACTTTTTTGCTTGACCTTACTGTGTTGACTTGTTCCAGGGAGGGGTTCCCTACTGTTCCTTATCTGTGCTCTTTCCTTAGGCAACTTCATCTCGTGCTATGGTCTTAAATATCACCTGTGGTCCATGACTTCCGAATTGTATCCCAAGCTTTGATTTTTTTCGCCAAATGCCATTCCTATGTCCAGCTACATATTTGATTTTTCTACTTGAATGATATGCATCTCAATCTTAACATGTCTTTATAAGAACTTTCTGAATGTTCAGCAAAAATGTTTCTCTTACAGGCTCCCATGTCTTGGTAAATGGCAGTATCATCTACCCAGTTTCTCAAGCTGGAGGACTGGGGGGTCATCCCTGAGTCCTCTCTTGGCCTCATTCCCCACATGTCATCCATCAGCAAATCTTCTGCCCACAAAATATCCCTCATCTGTTTCTTCCTCTCCATCTCCATTACCACAACCAAAACTTCTTACATGGATTTTTGCCACTGCCCTCCTAACTAGTCTCTTTGCTTTTACTCTTATCCCTCCACAACCCACTCTTTATAGCAGCAAAAGTTAAGTTCAAAAAAAAATTCAGCAGATCATGTTAATTTCCTATCAAACCCTACCAATGGCTTCACAACATACATAGAACAAAATCTCAATTCCTTACCATGTTACCTTGCAAGACTGGGTCACGCCTACTCTCATCTCCATCTCCTACCATTTCCCTTCCCCCCAGGATGCTCTAGAGATGTCACAGAACACGCTGGCTTGTTCCTCCTGCAGACTCCTGCATTTGTTGTTTTCTTAGCCTAGACTATTCTGCCAGCAGTCTTCATATATCCTTCTCCTTCTTGTCCCTCAAACTTCACCTTGGAGCTTCCTGACTACTCTACCCAGAGTATCCCACCCCCAGTCACTATCATTTTACCCTGTTTTGATTTCTTCCATCACTTACCATTACCTGCAGCTGTCTTGTTCATGTATTGTCTTTCTGGGTTGCAGTCTTGTCTTTCTGAGCTAAAATGGAAGTTCCATGGACCCTGTCTTGCTTGGTCCTGTATCTTTCACACTTGGACCAGTGATTAGAAGGTATAAGTGCTTAACAAATACTTATTGGTTAAACAAATGGATTTATCTGTGTAATTTAGTACAAAATTACATCTATTCTTTGCCATTTAATAGAGTTTTGGATCTTCTTCAACTGAATTAAAAGCTCTTGGAAGGTAAGGACTCTGTTTGATAATTCCTCACTAGGATCATTATAAGTATTAATAAATGCACATTAATAAAATGACATATAAATAATGCCCATCTTTTAGGATATTCTTCCTAAAGGACAGTTACAGTTCTTAGCTCTCTTCAGTTACATATTCAACATAAGGCACACTAAGAATAAAAATAAAAACTGTGTTTATAGGGGCAGCTGATACATATTCAAATATATTGAAAATTGAACAGAGGGATTTGTAGCAAAAGAAAAGAAAACAAGAGAATCTGGGGGCAAACCATACAAATCATGCATTAAATATAGAAAGTGTCATTATGAAGATCATTGTAAACCCCATGAAGTTAGTATTTGTATTAATCAATTTATTCACTCATTCAGAATATATACATAGAGGTCAAACGACATGATGGACTTTATCTGCAGGACAGTGACCTTATAGACACTATTTATAACATTTGAGGATGACTGACTAATGAAGGAGACAGACAGTCTTCAGGTTATTACAATGTAGGATGAACAGTAGTAGGATGGATAATCACAGGGATTGCAGAGCCCCAGAAGGAGTCCTAATCCAGACTTGAGGGTCTAAGAGAGCATCCCAGAAGAAGTGGTTAGCCTCATAGTGTTAATGCTGGGCTCATCACATTTTAATGCACTTAAGAATCACCTAGTCAGCTTATTAAGATGCAGATTTGCAATCCCCTCCCCAAGATCCTGATGCAAGTGGTCTATAAATCACACTTTAAGAATCTATTCTTAGTGAGTAGGATGAGGTTCTTTGACATTAGACACTTTTGGTTTTGAGTCTCAGCTCTGCCTGCACACTTTGGCCGTTTGGTAAAATTTCATTCCCTCTTTTACCTCAGCTCCCTGACCTATGCAGAAATACTCAGCCAACATTAGCAAGTACTAGCATTATCAACATTATCATTAACCTAACAAAAAAAGTAAAAGAAACAAAACATAAAAAAGCCAAAAGGCATGTGGGAAAATTTACTATAACTATGGCTGCAATGACCTACATAAGAGACCAGGAATCCCAGCCATTATATATAGTGTGATATAGTCTAGGCCAATGGCCAAAATCTGGACCGCTGCCTTTTTGTAAATAAAGTTTTATTGGCACACAGCCTTGTCCATTCATTTCTGTACTGCCTATGGCTGCTTTTGTACTACAATGGCAGTTGTTGGACAGCAGAGATGAGAAGTTGTGAGAGAGACCACATGGCCTGCAAAACCTGAAATATTTACTATCTGGCCCTTTATAGAAAAAGTATGTTGAAGCCTTGTCTAGAGGCAGTATGACATGATGCTTAGGAGTGTGGGCCCTGGAACCAGACTTCTTGGGTTTGAATTCTAGCTTTGACTCTTACTGACACCCTGGGTAAGTGACTTAACCTCTTTGTGCCACAATTTCTTCTAAAAAATAGGGATAATAAAGATACCTCCCTTGAGGAGTTGTTGTGAGAATTCTAATTAGTTAATATAGCTAAAGACCTTAGATGAGAGCCTGCCATAAAACAAACACTCTAAATATTAGACAGTGTGATTAGTAGTAAAGAATAGGTCTTGGGGTGCCCGGGTGGCTCATTCAGTTGAGTGTCAGACTCTTGATTTTGGCTCAGATTGTGATCTCAAGGTCCTGCGCCGGGCTCCGAGCTCAGCAGGGAGTCTGCTTGAGATTCTCGCTCTTCCTCTTCCTCTCCCCTACCAATCACATATGCATGCTCTCTCTCTCAAATAATAAACAGATAAATCTTAAAAAAAAAAAAAAGAATAGTCTTTATTGATTGAATGAATCTGAACGGTTTATGAAACCTGGTTTGGATGCGGTATCTCTAGATAATACTGCGGCCAAGAAGATGAAGGCAGAACAGACCGGCTAATAGATGAAGTGGAAGAGGCAGTAATTTAAACATCTCTGATGGTGCCCTTCTACGTATTATTTCATATCTATGCATGGAAAGTCAGTTACACCCTTCCCAAAGGTCTGGCAACAGACAAGCAATCTATCTCAAACATGACCAAATTCTATCAAATTCTAAAAGATATTCTTTTATTTTTTTTTCACACATGTAATTTTATTTCCTTGGCCTGGCTGCTTCCCTGTCGGTTGCCTTAGCTGCGGTGGCATTCTCTTAATAAATCCTGAGCAAACTCATTTTTATTTTCTTAATTCCTTTTCTCAGTCCTTTTCTCCTCTTAAGAATCCATGTCCCACGTTCCATGGCTCTTTTGGAAGGTGTTGTAAACAGTCCTGCTTTGTAAGTGTACAGACACAATGTTGAAGTCAGACAGACAGACCTGAGTTTGAATTCCTTCTCTGCCCCTTACTTGCAAGCTGACGAACTTCTCTCAGCCCCTGTTCAACCACCTGCAAAATGGGGATTAGAATTACCCCTGCTCCATAGGCTTGACATGAGGAGAAAGTCAGAAAATGTATGTGCTGCATTTGCCATATGGAAAAAGTTCCCAATAAGTGATAACATTTTTTTACTAAAATGCAACACTTGGAAAATTTTGGTAGGTATTTTTGAGTAACACTGCAATGAAATGTCTCATTCTAAGTATTCAGCAAGTGAATAGATTCTGCCCTCCTAGGAACACCATATTTTTTCTTCAAGAACATTTAGGCACTTTCTGACTGTTATTAAATTAAAATGTTTATCCCTCAGGAGAGAAAACAATCAACTCCCACACCAATTCTATTTATGAAACAAAATGCTTTGTTTTTTTTCCCCTGACTCAAATCCTCCTTTATGTACAATCTCTTTGAAATAGCAAGGTATTTAGAATAATTTTCACACAGTGTGTGTGTGTGTGTGTGTGTGTGTGTGTGTGTGTGTTTATGTGTTTGTTTCAGGACTAAGTTGATATTTGGGGCTTGTCTTGAGAGCCATCTTTTATCTGCTCTTGGATAGGAGCCAAGACCATGGAGGGTTCTTGGCATCAGGAGAGTTTCTGAACCCTCATGGTGTGGGTGCTAGAGAGCTATGTGGATGGGGAGAGGTGGGAGGCTCAACAAGAAGCAAATAGGATCAAAATTTTCAGACATTTGTTATCTCTCTTGGGGAAGATCAGACATAGCCAGACACCCGTCTTCTAAAATTCAGATGAACACACACATCCCTATGGGGTTATGTCCACATCTGTGTATAACCCCATTTCTATTGAATATGTTAAGCTGTTAGTCAATAGAAGATCAATCCTGGGGAGAACCAAGAATCTTTCTGTATTTCTGTTGATATAATGCACACTTTATAGTCAAGGGTTAATGGAAAGACCATTTACTTAGAATTAGGAACCACGAGCTTGATCCTATTTCTCCTTCAAGATGACATCAGAGCTGACTTTCTCTGGGAATGTTCTCATGCCCAACCTCAAAGACAGCCCTCAAAAAAAAAAAAAAAAAAAAAAAGACAGCCCTCATCAGGGGTAGGTCACTTTATAATTCAATTGCATGTTGTGCTGTACGTACTGCATTCAAGCTATTACTGTTCTGCTATGACTGTCTTTGGCAGAAGAGACTCTGAATCCCACCGCCTAGCCGGTGCGCAGGAAAAGCTTGGTGGGTGGCTGTGGCATGAGCATTAGAGGAAGAAGGAAAGACAATGCCAAGCAGAGTCTAAGCATGATTCTACTAGTACTTCTGGATAGGGTGATTAACTCCTCTCAGTTTGCCTGGGAATTCCTCAGTTTTAGCATTGAAAACCCTAGGCAAACTGGGATTGTTAGTCACCCTATCTCTAAGTGAGGAATCTTGCATAAGCTGTGTGATCACTCTGAGTCACACGTTCTTCTCTTTTATTGTCAGAACCATCATCTTCAGAGCTATCATTATTGCTACCTAAATAAATGGAATAGCTATCTGTTAACTGTGTCTGTCCAGTCTTCCATTTTCCCCTTCTGGTAACAGTACCCCAGCTCCCCTTTAGGGGCTATTCCTTCTCCAAGCTTAGTGTGAGTGGTTGACTCCACCCTTGACTCCAAGCTTGGACACATAGCCCAGTGGCCTATGGGAGCAATCTATCCCCTTGGCTACCATGATTAGTTTGGAGATGATCATGTGACCCAAGTTAGGCCAAGGAGACACAATTCTCAGACCTCTGCCAGAAATACAGAGGAAGATATGCTCTTGTTTTGCCAGGGCTTTTAGCTGATAGACTACACGTCTGATGTCATAGAGGACAGCCATGTCAGGGAATGACCTCCTTGAGAGGGAAGCCAATCCTAGAGGGAAGCAAAGCTGAGAGATGGAGAGACACACATCCTGCCGATATCACTGAGCCATTGGATCAAGCCCTGGCGGATTAGCGCTGGTGATCTTAGTAATAAACATATACTCTTGTGCTTTAATTCATTTGATGTGGAACCAAACTTGGGACCAGAGAGTCCCAAACAGCAAATTCATATCAATACGTTAAAAATCGAATTTTATATAAATTTCCCATTTTCTGAATCTGTTTTAAATTTCTGATATTAAAAAATACAATTTTGCATTTTATACTTAAGAGTCAAATGTTGTATGTCCAAATGGTGGGTGGGTACCAAGTAGCGTCTACTCCCCTCCCCTTCCTACTGAACACTTAATGCTACAGGCTTTATATATATATCACTTCATGTAAGTCAAACAACAACCCCAGCAGGAGGTACTCTTCTTGCCCCCATTTAACAGATGAAAAAACAAAAGCTCACTAAAGTGAAGTGACTAAATCGCCCCTAGACAGCCAGCAGTTCCAGTGCTACAAAGGGAAAGGAAGTATAAAATAATAAAAATGTGTTCTTTTATTTATATATTAAGCAAATGTTAGTAAGTGTCTGCTCTGTGTCAGAAACAGTTATAATGTGCTGAAAATACTGAGGTGAACAAGATAGTCACAGGGATTTGCATTCTAATGGGGTGACATAATGCACAAGAAACCACAGGAATATAATTTCTGGCAGTTATAAGAGCCAGGAGGAACATGAAGGGGATCGTGAGTGTCTGTAGAAGGGTGAACACTTCCATGAGCTTGTCAGGATGGCCTTTCTTAGGAGGTGACATGTGTGTAAAGACCTGAGTGCTTTGGGGGGGAGACCGCAACAAGGAGGGGGGAGCAAATGCTCCTGGCAGGTGGGCTTGCCACCTACCTATAGAGGGGTCTCACGGAGCAAAGGAAAAGCTTTGCAGGACAGCCCTTGGTAAATTACAAATGTTATACGATGGCTCATTTTTTATCTTCATTTTGCGTCAAACACCAGCATGGGGCTGAGGCTCCTGGAATAAGGCTTGGTTTGTTTCGAGGTCTTCCAACACCATTCATCTCCTTTTGTGGCGTTTTACTTCCTTCCCTACCCAGTTTCCTAATCTGAAAGGAATGCACGTAAAGCATGCCTGCATACAACAAGCACTCGATAAATAATTCTTTGCCATTGCATTTAGTTTGGGGAATGCATGAAAAGGACTCCTGTGGGGAAATGTTCTTTTTTCTTTAACATTGTTCATCTTGATAGGTATATCCGTTAAGATTCTTGTTAAGATTCTTTGGCTACTAATAACAGAAATCCACTTTGGCTATGTTAAGCCAAAGAGAGGAGAGAGAGAGAGAGAATTTAATGGAAGAGTTTAGGTAATAGGGCACAAAATCGAAAGGGAAGCTATGGAACCAAGACTCAAAAAGTACAGGAACCCAGACAGCTCCATGTGCCTGCAGAGAAGGAAATGATAGGCTAATGGGCAGTGCCAGTTAAACCAATGTTGGGGTCATTCTTTTCCAGATTTAAATTGCAAGGCAATGAAACCATTTGGCTTAGCTTGGGTCACATGCCTATCTGTTGGAAAAGGGGTGGTGGGGAAGTCTGGTTGGCTATCCCTCTAGCCCTGTAATCAAAGGCAATGGAATGGCACCTCAAATGCAGAGCGGAAGTAGTTATGATTCTGAGCCGGCAGGAAGCATGAATGACCACTACAACAGGCAGGTGTAAACATCTATGGCCAAGGAAGGAAACTGTTTGAAATTGTAAATATGGTAAAGCGGCAGAAAATGAAAAAAATATATATACTCTAAATTGGTTTTTACCATCCTTTGCAGAGGCAGTCCTGTTTGATCATAGGGAACATGGGATCTGGTTTCCAACCACTGGGGTTTGAACCCCAACTCCTCTGCTTGCCAGCTCTGTGAGTTTGGGCAAGTGACCTTCCATACCAGTCCCCGAGTCCTCATCTATTCATTGAACCTGCCTCATCACATTGCTATTAGAATTAAATGAGTTCAGGTGTGTAAAGTTCTGAGAAGCATACCCAACATGTAAATGATCAATAAATTTTAGTTATTCTTATAGTAATGGATATGATTGATTTTTATATTTAATACAATCGGGAGATTTTTGGTGTTGTCAGATCCAAATGTGGTTCCGAAGGTCACTGATGTGCAGAGCTTGGTAGATGTTCTGAGGCACCAACCTATACTTTCACTTTAGTGTGCTTTCCTTGTTCTCTAATCCTAGAAAGCGGTTAAACCTGTTTCTTTATAAAATAAAAGACCATGGAAGAGTGAAATCTCTAGATGAACCGTAAAAGGTAATTTGGAGTCAGGATGTCTTCAGGAAGCATGTTGCTCTTGATGGAAAAGCATCAAGGAGAAAGCCAGGAACCGGGAAAAATGTCCAATGTCAAGAATCACTGTTAATACTCAGATTTGTATAATTTGGTCTGCTAAAAAAAGGTGATCGTATAGTACATTGAGGAACAGCAAGTCCACCACCAACAAAAATAGGAAATGGACAAAGGAGAAGCAAAGGAAGGAAAATCCTGCCGCTCCCCTCCACTCTTGTTTTTGTATTTTCACATCTTTAGCACCCATACTTACCTACATTACAGCTTTTCCAGAATTTCTTCTTAGTAGCTTGTCCAAACCAAAATGAGTCTTGTGCTAATTTGTCTTCGTATTCAGGAATGGAACGGTGGATCAAGATGAGATTGTCAGGATTCTAGGGATGGGAACATACATTCTTCCACTTGGATTCCTTCATGGCGCCAAATGTGAATTCAACACAGTTGAATTCACCAGGTCGGTCAGGAAATGAACAAGCTCTGTGAAGTTGGAAGGTACTTAGGGAATAGAGAACGAGACTCCATTCTGTGGCAGCCCCTTCTCTCCCTCATCTCTCTTTGTCTGTATTTCTTTAAACATGCCAGTGGTCAAAGTGAATAATGATGTTTTTGTTATTGTTTAAGAGAAGCCCTTGAAAGCCATTCTGAGACTGAGGTCCAGAAATCTAATCTTTGTTTGATTCTGTGTTTAGTGGGGATTCAAATCCCAACTTAATTTAATCTTTTGACTTATCCTGCAGGTACTGCCTGATTATATTCCATTGCCACTAGTAATAGGATTGCAGGGACAGAATCTTGCTATTAGCACTTTGAGAAACAAAAGCAGAACAGAAACCTTTGCTGGTATTAGTCAATGAAACCTGCCATAAATGAATGACTACCTCCCCCAGCATTTTCCCCACTGCCTCATTTTAATAAGCTATTGCAAAGATTCATATAGAAAGTTGCAGATTCCATTGATCTCCAGAAAACCTTGAATTTCAACTGAAATGCAGAACTTGAATTCCTTTGCCAGTAGATTAAAACAACAACGCCCAATAACAGGCAGGTTCTAGTAATGATTTGTTAGTAATTTTGATGATCTACTTATATGATCGTTCTTCTTAGTGTTTTAGGACAGTTGGTGATTTTTTAATCAGCAGAGAAATAATATAGAGCCTAGTGCAATGGGAAAGGTTTCCATCTCTGTAATTAGGCTGCCTGGGTTACAGTTCTCTTGCTAGATTGGTGACCTTAGATGAGTTATTAACCTATCTCTGGTTTAGTTTTCTCATCCATGAAATGGGAATAGTGATACTATCTATCTCATAGGATTTTTGAAGGATTAAATTAAATAATACATGGAAAGCCCTTGGAAAATTTGTTAATGCATAGAAAGTATACAAGAAATATTACCTATATTAAGGAAAAAAAGGAAATTCAGAAAAGTACAAGAAAAAAAACAAACCACTCCCTGTCAAAGAGCCATGATCTACTATTTTGTGTGTTCTTCCTTTGAGATTCTCCAGCTTCATTTCCTATGAGGAAAAGTGGAGTGCATTCTGGGGGTGGGGGGGGGAGAAGTAGATTATAAAGGCCAGTTGACAAGGAGATAGGTAAAAAGGTTCTCAAATTCAGTAGTAATGAATAAAATAAAGGAGTATCAGATTGTCACCCAGCAGATGAACAGAGATGAAAGCCAAGTTAAACTCAGTGCTGCTGAGGGATGGTAAGATGGTATATATAACCATAGGGGTCTTCCTTGCACGCAGCAGTGGCCTATTCCAGCTGATTTTAGCAAGAAGGTAATTTATTATAATGTTATTGGGTCACTCGCAGCATTTCTGGGAACGATGGAGAATGAAGTCCAGGGCTGGTAGCCATGCACATGGCCTAGGTGACACATACAGAACTGGTCCAGCACTAGGTGCTGTCGTATGGCCTGCCAGTACTCCATGACCTTGGTTACGGCCTCAGCTCCCTGCCAGTGTTCCTCCAGGAACGTGATCTGGAGCTCAGAGCCCCACAGCTGCCGGGAGGATGTCCCTGCAGCTCCTTGCTTCTTTGCATCACCAGCTCCCATTCCAATATTGGGCAGGCCTGGGCATCTCAGTGGAAGAGTCTAGACAACATCTTGGCTTCAAAGCGGCATGGAGAAGTAAACATAAGACCATGTCAGCAGCTATAAGGGGAGGCAGTCTCTACCTCAAAACTAAGGGGATTCCTTCAACATAGAAAAGAGTTCTGGTATAGAGGGGGAAAATATATTTGCACCACTGAAGAACAGCATTTTATATTATTGAGGGTATAACGTGGTTTATTCTTTATTTGAAAGCAATTTTGCAATATGCTGCAAGAGGCTTAACATCATTCATATCCTTTGACTTTATAATAATCCCACTTCTGGTAATTCATCCAAAAGAAATGATCCGAATATTTATGTACAAAAATGTTAACCAAAGCTTCATATATTGATCCAAAAAAGTTGACAATACTCTTGAAAGAAATTGAAGAAGACACAAAAAGATGGAAAAACATTCCATGCTCATGGATCGGAAGAATAAACATTGTTAAAATGTCTATGCTACCCAGAGCAATCTATGCCTTCAATGCCATCCCGATCAAAATTCCAATGACATTTTTCAAAGTGCTGGAACAAACAATCCTAAAATTTGTATGGAATCAGAAAAGATCCCGAATCACCAAGGAAATGTTGAAAAAGAAAAACAAAGCAGGGGGCATCACGTTGCCCGATTTTAAGCTATGTTACAAAGCTGTGATCACCAAGACAGCATGGTACTGGCACAAAAACAGACATACAGACCAATGGAACAGAATAGAGAACCCAGATATGGACCCTCAACTTTATGGTCAAATAATCTTTGACAAAGCAGGAAAAAACATGCAATGGAAAAAAGACAGTCTCTTCAGTAAATGGTGCTGGGAAAATTGGACAGCCACATGCAGAAGAATGAAACTCGACCATTCTCTAACACCATTCACAAAGATAAAATGGATGAAAGACCTCAATGTGACACAGGAATCCATCAAAATCCTAGAGGAGAACATAGGCAGTAACCTCTTTGACATCAGCCACAGCAACTTCTTTCGAAATTCATCTTCAAAGGCTAGTGAAACAAAAGCAAAAATGAACTCTTGGGACTTCATCAAGATAAAAAGCTTCTGCACAGCAAAGGAAACAGTCAACAAAACAAAGAGGCAACCCACAGAATGGGAGAAGATATTTGCAAATGACACTACAGATAAAGGGCTGGTATCCGAGATCTATAAAGAACTTCTCAAACTCAACACCCAAAAAACAAATAATCAAGTCAAAAAATGGGCAGAAGACATGAACAGACACTTCTCCAAAGAAGACATACAAAGGGCTAACAGACACATGAAAAAATGTTCATCATCATTAACCATCAGGGAAATTCAAATCAAAACCACACTGAGATACCACCTTACACCAATTACAATGGCAAAAATTGACAAGGCAAGAAACAACAAACATTAGAAAGGTTGTGGAGAAAGGAGAACCCTCTTACACTGTTGGTGGGAATGCAAGTTGGTATAGCCACTTTGGAAACAGTGTGGAGGTTCCTCAAAAAATTAAAAATAGAGCTACCCTATGACCCAGCAATTGCACTACTGGGTATTTACCCCAAAGACACAGATGTAGTGAAAAGAAGGGCCATATGCACCCCAATGTTCATAGCGGCAATGTCTGCAATAGCCAAACTGTGGAAAGAGCCAAGATGCCCTTCAACAGATGAGTGGATAAAGAAGATGTGGTTCATATATACAATGGAATATTACTCAGCCATCAGAAAGGATGAATACCCAACTTTTACATCAACATGGATGGGACTGGAGGAGATTATGCTAAGTGAAATAAGTCAAGCAGAGAAAGTCAATTATCATATAGTTTCACTTATTTGTGGAACATAAGGAATAACATGGAGGACATTAGGAGAAGGAAGGGACAAATGAAGGGGGGGGGGATCGGAGGGAGAGATGAACCATGAGAGACTATGGACTCTGAGAAACAAACTGAGGGTGTTAGAGGGGAGGGCGATGGGGGGATGGGTTAGCCTGGTGATAGGTATTAAGGAGGGCACGTACTGCATGGAGCACTGGGAGTTAGATGAAAACAATGAAGCGTGGATCACTACGTCAAAAACTAATGATGTATTGTATGGTGACTAACATAACATAATAAAATTTAAAAAATACCCTACATTTTTTAACAATTAAATGATGATCCAACAATGTTCGGTCTGTTGGTTTAAATATTATTTGAATTAAGGAAAGAAAGTAGGAACTATGGAAACTCACAATGCTATTATGTGCAAGATGCTGTCTTAAGAGCTTTGCATGAACTCTTTCACAGAATGGGCACATCAATTCTATGAGACACAGAAGTTAAGTGCTATTTTCAAAAGGAATTTAAGTAAATTGCCTCAAGGAAAGAGGAAGAGGAGAAGGAAGAGGGCTTGTAGAAGTCTCTGCTGGACAGCCTAGAATTGTTGAAGTTGTCTGATTGTGTTTGAGAATCTCCCCAACTGATTGTTTTCACAGCAGGAAGTAGGGGGTTGGTGGCATGTGTGGTGAAACACTGACATTCCTGATCTTCCTTTTGGAGCTGGACTCTTTCCTTCCCAGATAATGCTTGTTTTAATCCCCAGCCTCACTCATCATTTATCATTCTCTATATTTACTGCTGTTTGCTTTAAAAAAAAAAAATTTTTTTTTTTAGAATAGTTTTAGATTTACAGAAAAATTGCAACAACAGTATACGGTTCCCATCTACCCCACACCCAGTTTAATATCTTACATTAGTAGGGTGCATTTGTCGCAATGAATGAACCAAGAGCAATACACTATTATTGATTAAAGTCAATATTTTGTTCAGTTTTCCCTAGTTTTTACCTAATGCCCTTTTTCTGTTCCAAGATCCAGTCCAAGATACCACATTATACTTAGTGAACATGTCTCCTTGGGTTCCTCTTGGCTGCAATAATTACTCACTTCCCTTATCTTTGATGACCTGACAGCTTTGAGGAACACTGGTTAAGTATTTTGTAGAATGTTCCCCAATTAGGATTGTCTGATGTTTTTCTCATGATTAGACTAGGGTTACAGATTTTTGGGAGGAAGACCAAAAGAGGTGAGGTGCTATTTTCATCACATAGTATCAAGGGTACATACTATCAACACAACTTATCACCATTAATATTAACCTGGATCACCTGGCTGAGGTAGTGTTTGTTGGATGTTTTCAATACAAAGTTACCTGCCCCATTCTCCACACTGTACTCTTTGGTAGAAAGTTACTGTGCACACCCTATACCTGAGAAGAGGCAAGTTATGGCCCAACTCCTTGAAAACATCTACATAAATTATTTAGAATTCTCCCACATGGGATATTTGTCTAGACTCTCCCATTCATTTGTTTATTCAATCATTTATATCAGTAGGGAACTCATGAATATTTATTTTATACTTTGGGCCAATACTACTTTGTGTATTTTTTTGCTCATGTTGTTTGCTCTTAAAATCAATAACAACAGTGGATAAAACCATTGTACAACCCAAACCCCGAGACACCTGAAGATAGTTCAGAGTCAATACCCAAGAAATATTTATTGAGCACCTACTGTGCACCAAAATCACATGGCTTTCTGTAGCAGATAATAATGCAGTTGACCATCAACCTTTCTGTTTATTATTCTTTGTCCAAGATCAGGCCTTTAATATCATCATGGAACCAATTTGCCCAACGACTGGCTTCCATGACCCTTCCTTTAAAAACTTCCTTGTGGAAAGATCTCTAACACACATTCACTCACTGATTTGTTAGTGAGATCAAAAGCTTTTCCTTGTCTGCTATCCAGTACTCTAGGTCAGCTGCCTCTCTCATTCCTCTCCATGCTGACTTCTTATCTTTTTTTTTTTTAAGATTTTATTTATTTATTTGACAGAGAGAGTGAGAGAGCACAAGCAGGGGGAACAGGAGAGGGAGAAGGAGAAGCAGGTTCCCCAATGAGCTGGGAGACTGATGTGGGGTTGAATCTCAGGACCCTGGGATCATGACCTGAGCCAAAGGCAGACGCTTAACCATCTGAGCCACCCAGGTGCCCCCCCAGTTCTCATCTTTCACCTGCTCCTAAAGTGTCTTCCAGTTCAGTGTTGACGTTGTCCTTCTGAATAACACATACTGGGAAAGAAGATTCTAATGTGTGGACTCATTCAACTTTCTTCTCCTTCGTTTCCAAACTTACAAGTACCAATTTCCACCACTATTCTCTTTCATTATGCCTCCCATAATCCAAAACCAGTTTCCTCACCTCTGTTCTTGTTACTCGCCTATTGCCCTGGAGACTAACTCCATTAAATATCCAATTCCTGCTCTTTTAATCTTCTGTCATTCTCAACCTGCAAACACAACCACTTTCATCATTGTTATCAATGCTAACACTTTTTGAATTCTTAACTATGTGCCAGATATTTTGATGAGCACTTTCTAAGTGTTTCATTTAATCCTAACATCAACCCTGTAGTGTAAGTAATATCATTAGCCTCCTTTTACAAAACAGGAAATAGGCTCTATGACATAAAGAAATTTGACGAAGATCTTGTCGCTAGAAAGTGGCAAAACCAAGATGGACCTCACAGCAAGGTTCTGCAGAAATGCTCTCATCTTCCCACTGACTCATAGGATTGTTTTCTCTGCCTCTCATTCGCTTTGTTCCGAGCGAAATATAAAACACACTTCACATAATTTTCCCCTCCACCATACCACAAACATACTAAATCATGCCTCTCCTTCAAAAAGTCAATGTTCAAGTAAATTTAAAAATAATCATATTAAATCACCAATCCCCTCCAGAGGGGATGGTAGTGGAGTCAGCAAGAACAAACAAACCTTGCAAACAAAAATGTGGATTATCCAAAGTCACTAGGCAGTAAGTTTTAAGCCAAGCTAGCTGGGAGAAAACGGTACGCTTAACGCATGCATAACGGCAAATATCTCAACAAATGACATCCTCAGGGGTAGGAATGTGAAAGGTCAGAGGAGGGAAGAAATGTATCTTGGGTCCCCAGTATGAATGCAAAATTAAGAAAGCAGGGCTTTGATTCTGGCCTCAAATGCTTTTGATTTCTCTTCTTTCTTTCTTTTCTTTCTTTCTTTCTTTCTTTCTTTCTTTCTTTCTTTCTTTCTTTCTTTCTTTCTTTTTTTAATGGACAAAAGAAGCCTTCTAACCAGCAAGGTAAATAGTTCATGGGTTATTTATTTTATCTCTATTCCTGGTTAATTGAGTTCAAAATAATTAGATAACCCTGGAAAGGCCGTGACTGGTACCGCTTAATTCCACCGAATGATTTTCCCGCGTAGTTGCCCAGTGAAAGGGGTTATCTGTTAAAACAAGCTTTAAACTATTAATAGAGTAAAATTACAGCTTCAGCAGCTAACCCCAGGTAACGTGGTTGTGGTAGGGTATTAAGACTCAGGGTTGGGGGCCAAGTTGCTCACTTCCCCCAAATGACCTTTCTTTCTTACCCGCAGTTGACGGTTCCATACCAGACCTAACAGTTAACTTGCTCCCGACACCTTACACTATTTGTGGCCTTAATTGAGGGACCTAAACAAACAAATTAATCACCCTGGCCCATAAAAATGACAGAATTCATATGGTAGCATTCTTCATTCTCTCCAATTTGTTTTCCTGAAATCCCCGCAGCGATTTATTTGCTGAATATGCGAGTTTTTTCCCCCTTATGAAAATTACAAATTGTTGTCAAGGTTAACGAGTTAATATTCTCATTCAATATTTATTTTATGGGGAGACGGCGGAAGCGCAACTCTTCCTGTACTTCTTTCCCCTGCAAAGTCTGGTTTCTTAATCAAAATGACAAGGACACTGTCCTTTGTATGATACTTGGAATCATCGAGACTAAAAAATGAGCTTTATTAATCAACAGACCCTGATTAATTATTATAAAGTGCGGCGCCTACATTTCTGTACATTTTAATAATTCCTGCAGAAGGCTAACAATGTCCCCGGAGGTTTGGAGGCTTTGGAGTTTGAATGTTTCTAAGCAATGTCACAATAAATAGTCAAGAGTAGCAGTGTTCTTTCTCTAATCCACTTCTCTTCAAACCGACAAACCAGGGAAAACCTTCTTTTCCTATTTCCCATCTATAATTCATCATTTGCATACAAAGTAAGGAGCCAAGAATCAGCAGCTTCATCAGTTTTCAAAATACCAGGGGACAGTGAGGGTGATTTATCGCAGGCCACATGATCTAGTTCACATAATCAGAATATTTCTGCGGAAAACAGCCTGACATGCTTTCTTGATAAGAGTGACCACACAGAAGACTGACGGGAGAAAGGCCAGGGGTCTGAGAACCTCCTATGAGCTGTGACTCCCCAACCTCCTTTCCCAGACATGCCCAGCCTGAGTCCCTGTCAACAAGGGGACATCACCTGTCATAAAGGCTGCAGGTATACACGTGTTTTTACCACTTCGGAACCACTCCTTTAAAATATCACATGGAAATTAATTATTTAATTAATTAATTAAAATAAAATATCACACGAAAATCACCCAGAGCCATGGCGATATTCTCTATCTTGACTGGGGTTACCTCAGGGTATATGTTGGATAAAAGTCATGGGATCATTCCCTTAAGATCTGTGCATTTCACTGTATATCAGTTTGACTTCAACTTATAGGTTGAAAAAAGAACTTACAGGAAATAAGAGAATTAAAACAGCAATGTCTATGTGTCTCTAACATCATGACATCATGAGATATACACATACACACACACATCTGTGTGTATATAAAGGCATATCTATTTGTGTGCATTTATATATATGTGTGTGTGTTTGTGTATGTGTATATACCCGCCACATTCTCCTGTTTCTCATTCTTAGAACAGCTCTGAAGTACACAGGGACACAGACATGCTAGAGCTCCAGCCATTACATCAACATTCCAAGAGGATAAAAAGGCCAGGAAGCAGGAGAAAGGCAAAGAATAATTAAATGTTCCATTTTGATCTTCCACATAGGGACCTGCACTTTCATCTCACTGGCTACAATGTACCATGTGGCCCCTGCTGGGTTCCAGTGTGTCTATGAAATGCTGCTTCTTAGCTGGGCTCACAGCCTGAATAAAATTGCATATTTGTCTCAGAGGAGGTAAGGGAAGAAGAGATGTTAGGAAAGAAATGTACAGTCTCCACCCCAAGGCTCACAATAGAACTCAAGCTGACTTCAAGAACATCCCAGAGGGTATGCTTCTTCTTACAAATTTGAGTTTGTGTCCTGAGATCTGCACCAGCTTCATCTTTTATAATGTAACTCCTTGAGTAAGAGAGAAATGGATGTGGTCACAGACAGAGCTCATGGGTTTGGAAAGAGCCCACAGCCTTTCTTCTCCATGGGGAAGCCCCAGTGAGTAACTACTACAATGTGCCATTTATAGTTACAGCAGTTATGAATTACTTTCAAGCTTCACCTCTCAGTAAAACTCTTTTTAGATTTTACCAAAGTCCAAATGCACCTCTGGAAGTCCTACGGGTGACTCCATCACCCAAACTAGATGTCATGGTGGAAAAAAATCAATCAGGAGCAGCCGGTCTGCACATTCCAAAGAAACACAAGATTCTACCCCCATGTTGTTTCTGGAAGGCAGTCCCTCTTCCCTTCTTAAGTCAGGTGTTTCTATTACATGGACCGTAGAGTCCTTATAAACATCTATCAGATTTCTTCATGGGACTCGGGCATTGTGAGGTCAGGACACAGGCAGGTGCCCAGGTCAGAGTTTTGTGGCTTTTCCTGAACACTTTTGTGATAGAAGTTTTGGTGCGTACATCTCAGGGGCTCTGGAATCCTGGGCCTCCTCACTGTGCTTGCATTTTACTCTGTAGAAGTACAAGTTCAAATCACAGATAACAAGTAAATGAGATTATGATGTTAGCTTTCTCCAGAGATAACAGCAGTCCAGGTCATAAAACTACCATATGGCAGATTTGGCAGTCTTTCCTGAGTGCCACGGATTAATTATCACATAGACAGTCTCCAGTCCCCATTTGCAAGTGGCTCAATCCCCCTGTGGCAGAGATTGGCAACCCGGTGAAGGCGAGAGCTTGTATTATGTTTGGCAGGGACACGATGTGACCTTAGTGTGGCCGGTTCTGTCATCTCTTAACATTTCGCTCGTGATTAAGTTTATCATTTCAAATAAACACAAAATGTCAGGTCTCTGGGTCTACTTAACATGGAGAGCCAAAATAGACCTCTCTTTGATTTAAAAGGGTCCAGGCCAAGGGAACGATCTGATTAGCTCTCCCATCTGACTTGTATTAGAGCTATCAGATAATACAGTGAGGGCAAAATCCTTGCTCCAACTGGCTGGTTGCCACAAACCAAACCCCCACAGGGTAGCTGCCATATTTCCCTTGACATCTCTAGGTTTACTAACTCAAAGCAGTGGTTACCGGATTGATTCTCCTGGAGCTTTGCCTTTCATCCTGGCACCTACTAACCCTGAATCAATTCTGTTCACATTTATCCTGGTTCTCCATCAGTGGAGGATGCCTGATTGTCCTGGACCTTCCTTCTGTTCCGACCCTCATTGATAAGGACAGACCAGAGTGCTTATCAACCTTTCCCCATCTGGAGCTTCAGTAAATATTCCCTCCTGTCAACAGATATCCTGCCATCAGTTGACACCAGACATGGGGCATTGGATGGTTTACTTCTCAAGTATTTCTTCACTCAACTGAAACCACCAAGTTGAGGGGAAATGCTCTATGTCAGCTTAGCTCTAAAGATGCTGCTGTAGGTGAGAGGCAACCAGCTGACATTTGTATTTAAGGTGCTGGAGACTTCCAACATCTCTGCCTTTAGCCCAGTCTCTCATTTGTTTTATGATTACACCATGCATGAATGTACTAGTCAATATCACATAACTACAGACTCTTTGCAACTATGCTTTTCAACCTAGAGCAGAAGTCAAAGCCTCTGATTGCTCAGAGGTCATTCATTCTTTTATTTATTCAGTAGACATTAAAATGCTTGCTCTGGCTTCATCCACTCATCATGCATATCACCCTCTCTTTCTCTTTGTCCTACAGCCAAATGGGCCTCCTCTTAATGCTTTGGACAAGCTGAGGTCCTTCCTCCCCAGGAGACTTCTGCCATGTTTTTTAATTCAATGTTCTCCTTCTCCATTCTCTTTGACCACCCCTTGCCTACTTAACTTTGATTCATTTTCACATCTCTACTCCAGGGTGCCTCAGAAAATAAACCAGGAAATCCCATGGTATGCCTCCACAACAAGAATCAGAAACAAATAATAAAAACAACGATCACAGGTATAATTAATAAATTGTGTTGCTGACTTGTTAAATATTACCCTTCCTCACTAGCATGCAAGGTTCCTGAAAGTCTGTGACTCTATTTTGGTCAATGGTGATCCTCAGTGCCTAACCCAGTGTCTTACATGAAGTGGTACTCAATAAATGTTTATTGATAAATTGAACACTTGCATGTATCACCCAGAGGGTTGCTGCCGAAATGACATGAGAAGTGTTCCTACAGGAGCTCACAGGTAAGGTGTGAAGGGTAAACAAAGGATGGCAATCAGTGTGAAAAACATTATAATACATTACAGGTCCTACACTGGGTAAAATGTTGATGTTAAAATATGTAGATTTTCAATACCTTTTACCACATTTCTCTAACCCCCATCAACACCTTCAAGGGGAAGGTAGATATAGACTAAGATTTTTTTTTTAAAGCCAATTTGCAATTCATTGAACTTGTAAAATAATATCATGAAAGTCAAAGTGCTCTTGATTTTCAAGAATGAGGCTTGGTTCAGAGGGGGAAAAAAAGAGGTTTTATCAGAATTCCAAGTATCAATGGAAGAGCTTAGAAGACTATGTAAACACTGTTTCATAAATAAAGCAAAAAAATAGGGGCAGATATATGATGATGTTGTAGTCTTATTCCAACCTGGTAAAGAAA